>NC_081759.1:1911798-2216798 GCF_963082965.1 Carassius carassius
AGTTTTTATGCTTTACACTATGTCTCTGGATATTTATGAAAGAAAATCAGTGTGGTAAGAGGACTTCATGTCATGTGTCTTACTGACATACAAATAGTAACTGTGTGTACTGTAATATTAGAATGATATATTATAAATATAAAATATAATATATTTTTGGTTTAAACAGCAAAAGGTACCACTTGTGTCAAATCAAATTGCACATTTGCAATGCAAAATAAACAGAGCACGTACGATCGGCCTCCATTAAAGACCGGTGGCTGTGCCGAGAGGCCTATTCTCCTTGAATAAAACATTTCCACCATCATCATGTCTGATCTTGTTTTGCTTAGCCTGTGATCCGCCGACCGGCCCAGAAAAGCCAGTCAAATTTGGGTAGTGCCGCTCGCCAACCTGTGGCCTGGAGAAACAACATGCTTAGGAAGATCAAATGGGATGGGAGATGTGTAATTACTGGTGGTTATGAAAACTGGCTGTCATCCTTAACGCAGTGAATTCAGAGCCGCCCGAGGACAGCCGAGGCAGACACGCCTGGAAAAGCAGCAGTTCAGCACACTTAACTAGAGAGGAGGGCTATTGCTTCACCTCGCTCAGTTCAGGGTTTAAAACAGAGGCAAATGAACCCGGGCGATATATAGATTCAATGTTCACCATGCATTTGACTAGAAATATAACTGCGAACATCATAACAATTTAAGATTGATTCGTTTCCGGGAATCAGTTCAAACTCAAATGAATTCAGAACTTGATTTAACCTTTTGTTAGCATCACCACTACATGAAGAATTTTCTATTTATTAAAAGACAAAAAGTTAATAGTTATTATTCTTCCTTCTGTTAATTTTGTGAAAATAGCTGTGGAAAAGCTATTTTCATTTTATTTTCAAAGCAAATACATATAAATTTCAAGACATTTAATAAAAGATAAATAGAATAAAAGTATATAATTTTAGAAAGAAAAATGCATATCTAGACAAAATTTTGTACATATTATTCCATGTGTTTTGTTTTTTTATTAATCTAGATTTTTATTGTCTTTTACATAGGCTATTTTTAATATTCTGATCTTAAATAGCAATAATGGGGAAAAAAACAGGTATGAAAGATTTTTATTAAAACAAAAAAAAGGAAAAACAATTTCTTGTCATGTTAAACATTTTGAATTTAAAAAGCTACAATGGACAAAATAAAAATAACATGCAAAACATGCCTTGAATATTTTAACTGGATTTGTATTGTATTTTACTTCTTTTATTGAACATTTTGGATTTAAATGGCAACCGTGGACACAATTTCAAAGCAAATACATATAAATATCCAAATAACAAATATTGTTAAAAGGGCCAAATATAGAGAAATAATTATTGAAGCTTTTTCGCCCAGCTCTAGTGCACTCCATAATTCGATGCAGAGCATACAAACGCGCTATACAGCAGATCACTCGATATCTTTCTTCCCAGAAGCAGATAAAAGCCGTAAGGTTGAATTCATGTTGTCTGGCCAAAGGAAAAGGTGAGGGAAGAAAAGATAGCAACTTCCCCCTACCCCCACCGTCTTCTATCACTTTGTCCCCTAGAGGAAAGGAACAATATGCAGGAGGACAATGCGCCAAAGCAAGCCAGGCCTGTTGCAACAGGTTGGCGCTGCAACAAAAAGCATCGGTCTGTGCGACACGCTCTCTGTAAGCAAGAGACTGATACACTTCTGTAAATCAGACTCACATGAATGAATTATCTTTCCGATAATTAGCTATACTCATAGAAGCAGATGTTTCTTAACCAATGCAAAGCACTTTCTCAAGAAGAACCTTTAGTAACTTGACAGAACACCCTTCACAGGGCTTGAACCTTAGACCTTTGAGTTACAAACCCACAATGTTCTGATGCATGGGCTTGCAATTACAAATTACATTCTGCATGTAGATACTAGTTACCGGCGGCATGAATAAGACCTCAAAATGTTTGTGATTTTGATAAAACAACCTAGACAAACTCTCAGGGCTTAGAGAGACCAGAATATCACAGACAATTGAGGGTGGACTTTCTTCACTTAAAAATAGTAAGAAACCACTTAGCAACCATCCACAACACAGCACTTTCTTTAGATGAAGCAAAAATCTAGTTGCAACTTGCAACAGAACAGAGGGGCAAAATGTGTTTTGCCAATAAAATACAACTCCAGAAACACCTTTCTGCATCTGTGTCTAATGAAGCAATCATCTTGTAATGCGAACTGCTGTCAAATTCAAAGGCAGCCTCATTGAGATGATAACAAATACACATCACACTAACAAGAAAACGGTTTTAGTTTATTTCTATGATGCAGAAACTCTTTCCTACAGGGATAAAGGCTTTCAAGATCCATTTACAGTGAATGCATCCCCTCTGACTTGATCTAGATGGCTCTCGTAGAGAATCGCAGAACTCCTAGCCTTCAAACCTGAACATCTGTCAGTATGGCCTCAGAGAACCGAACTAACACTTTACACGTTTTGATGTCAATGTCTGCCAGTTAAAGCCTCCAAGAGTGAAGATGCATGAGTTACACAGCTGTATTCTCTTCAGATCCAACGTCATTACCAACACTCTAAAAAAGGGGGGTTTGCAGCAATGCAACAGAACCTCCATTTCAAGAATCTTTCAGTTTTTCCAGCATAAAGAACATTTTAATAATTTTTGTGGAATGGAAAATTCCATGAAGATGCCAACAAAAACCATCAGTCCAATGCATGACTGAAAAAAAAAAACCTGAAAACATCTTCCAGCTCTTACCTGCATCAGTTTCCCTTCAGCATAGCCTGTGCTGCCCCCAGCGAACACCCCTTCTAGGGTGATGGGCCTGCTGGTGGGCTCCTGCTTCAGCAGAGACACCTTGATCATGGCTCGGGGTGCGGAGCGCTCGGACTCCACAGCAGCAGCTAGTTCCAGGCCTGTGTGGCCCAGAGCCACCTGCGAGGCAGCCATGAGCAGCCAAGGCCAGAGCCCGGCCAGTCGCCGCACAGGGACCCTCATTGTCCTGGCTGCAGCGGCGGGCCCCAGCCATACATTATGCGCTATCCGTCCAATCAGAGCTCAGATAAAAGACAGGAGAATCCTTAGAGGTCACTGAAACTGTCCAAAAACCGGGTGTCTTTTGAAGTGGATAGTTTTAGAAGCTCTGCGGGATTGAGATTTGAAATAAAAGAATATCACAAGCAATTCAATGGAACTTTAGTCGGAGACTGGCCCGTATCACTGACAGAAGATGACAGACAGAGTGACAGGGTGATTGACAGCGGACAGACTCCTGGCGCGAGCATTGATTTGAACGACAAAAAAAAAAAAAAGAGTTTAATGTGATCTCCTAAAGGTCGGATCAATAATATTAGCTACAGATTCCCCATGTGGATTCCCGCGCGTCGTGATTGAGAACGTGACGTCATAATGGCTCCATTATTGTGCGGTGCGCCGCGTCCACTTCAAAGGATTCCAAACATTCCAGAATGTAGCAGGTTGTAGCAGAATCACCGTATCCTTCAGTGCAACAATGTCTCAGTTATTCCACTCTGATCAAACACGCATCACGCATCACGATCCCACAGTGAACGCCTGGAAACGTTTCCCATGAGGTCCAACATAATATTATCCAGATAAAACAAGAGCTTTGCGGGAGCGATCGAAGACACTGTCAGGAGAGCCTTTTCTAAACACTCGTTACCATGTTCCTAAATGAATTAAAACTTCACAAACATGTTCGACTCCGATTAAATTTCCACAGATCCATGTCGAGAAATCCGGACACTTCAAGTGTAGAATCCGCACGCGCTGTCCCGAAGCCTCAGTGCTGTTGATCCGGACAGCAGAATGCTGGAAAAGTTTAAAGTTGAGACTGAACGCGAGCGCGAGCGAGCGTGCGTGCGTGTGTGTGTACCTGCTGACTGTCAGCGAGGGTGGAGCAGAATTTATCCGACCCATTAAACGCGTACACACACACACACTCACTCACTCACACTGCGCCCTCTAGCCGACATCACTGGAGAAAAATCAAAATTACAGAACGATGCTGGATGACAAAACTGATTTTTAAATGTGAATATAATCATCAGTATAACAACTTTAAGCTTCATAATTACGGGAACAGATGTTAATGGGAACAGATTTGAAGAAATGAAGCATTCCCATCAGTGTCTTACCAATGGATGCTTTGCAGTGAATGGGTGCCGTCAGAATGAGAGTCCAAACAGCTGATAAAAACATCACAATAATCCACAGCACTCCAGTCCATCTGTTAACATCTTGATAAACCATAAGCTGCGTGTTTTTAAAAATCAAATCCATCATTAAGACATGTTTAACTTCAGACCTTTGCTTCCAAATAAAACCGAGTGCATAGTCCATAATAACCCTTCATCAAGAGAAGGTGAATACATTTTCTGCAAATTTAGATTTTTGAATGAACTACTCCTTTAAAATAAAACAAAAAATAATGTTGAAAAATAGTATTTTGGATTTGCCTTTTTAGGGATGTTGATTTCAGGCAAACAGAAAGAATTAAATGGAAGATTCATTTACAGCAGTGTATTTGAGTGACTATAATTTGTTGGGCCAAAAATGTTAATTAAACTAAATATTAGAGTAACATACTTTAACTGCAAAATCTACTTATATTGTCTCCTAACTTAATGGTATACTTAACTTTTATTCAAATTATAATTTATTTATTTATTTACTTTTAAATAAAGTCCTTAAAGGGTTAGTTCCCCCAAAATTGAAAATTATGTCATTAATATCTCACCCTCATGTTGTTTCAAACCTGTGAGACCTCCGTTCATCTTTGGAACACAGTTTAAGATATTTTAGATTTAGTCCGAGAGCTCTCAGTCCCTCCATTGAAGCTGTGTGTACGGTATACTGTCCATGTCCAGAAAGGTAAGAAAAACATCATCAAAGTAGTCCATGTGACATCAGAGGGTCAGTTAGAATTTGTTGAAGCATCGAAAATACATATTGGTCCAAAACTAGCAAAAACTACGACTTTATTCCGCATTGTCTTCTCTTCCGTGTCTGTTGTGAGAGAGTTCAAAACACAGCAGTTTAGTGATATCCGGTTCACGAACGAATCATTCGATGTAACTGGATCTTTTTGAACCAGTTCACCAAATCAAACTGAATCGTTTTAAATGGTTCGCGTCTCCAATAAGCATTAATCCACAGATTACTCCCTCTGAGTTCAAACAAACCAATATCCCGGAGTAATTCATTTACTCAAACAGTACACTGACTGAACTGCTGTGAAAAGAGAACTGAAGATGAACACCGAGCCAGATAATGAACAAAAGATTGAAAAGATTGAAATTAGGATTTATACTGGACATTTATTCATGACTTGAGCTGGTTTATAATATAATAAATAATATAACAAATGTAATTATCTGAGCAGTCAAAATAACATAAAACAAACAGCACATTCAGTCTTTATCACTTGCTTTGCATTTATTCAAATTCAGAAAAGCTGAAAACAAATCAGTTCATTCAATGCTATTAAAATCTGACTTTCACTCTTGTGCTACATTTAAAATATATATATATATATATACTGATGCTTATGAATACTGAAATATATAGGATATAAGATAAATAATATAAAAATAAATAAGATAAATAATATCACATTCACTGTAGATATTTAAAGTGTGTATATTTAGCATAAATACCATTAAAGGCAGAAACTCTGTGAGAAAACAACTAAAATAAAATAAAAATAAATGGCAAGCAATATTAAATTAAAACTTCTACAAGTCTCCAAAAGTTTCAGTATTTTTAAAATATTGTAAATAAATTATATAATTAATAATAATACTTAAGTTAATAATTAAATAATTAATAGCTTTGTGATGCTTGTTATCTGCATATGCTGATGAATCCTGCCAGTCATCTGTGGATCATAACAACCATAAAGTCACAAAAAGTTGAATGATTATGCAAAAACCTCATTCAAAGGTGTGATATAATCTGAAACTGTCCTACCTAGAATAGCTGTAGAGTCTTGCTCTGCTGTCAGTTTCTAAAGCTTTCCTGAGTCCCTTTCTGATCTGTAGAAGCCTGATTACAGAGTATTACAGAGTTATAGCATCGATCCATGAAGGCTAAGTTTTAATTTAAGTAGTCTTTATAGTTTGTGATACTGTATTTTTTGGTACGGTAAAACAACATACACTTAAAGAACAACTAAGACGATACCAGCGGCTTTTGACCTTTTCTGAGGTCTCCAGGGATGCTGAATCATCTTCTTTGAGTTGGCTGGCTCCTTGCTTCTCAGCATCATGTCCCTCAGACTCCAGTTTGATGTACTGAGCTCCCACACTGCAGGCCGTGGCAGAGGGACGCTGGTCTCTCACAGGACTGGATGCCGCAGTCTGAGGACTGGCAGGTTCAGGTTTAGAGGCAGCAGGTAGAGTATAGAGAGACGGGCTGGAGGTGTGCTGGCCGTTCACAGGGGTGCCCACTCGGACTACGTGGACATTGGGCAAGTCCTGGAACTCATCCACCATCTGGAACACCCTGTCAAGGTTCACGTCGCCCCGCTGAGACTCAGGTGTAATGTGTGCAGGCCAGTTTGCTGTTTGGATGCTGTTGTGATGGTGGCTCACTGAATAGTTTTGCTAGAGTAATGAGAATAAATATCTTTAAAGTGTTGTTACACTGTTTTCCTAATTAATGTTGTTCAGTTGCTCTGAAGCAATGTATTTTGTTAAAAGTGCCATATAAATAAAGGTGACTTGACTTGTTGTTGTATTATTAAATATCTACATATTCCAAAGAAATAAGGCAACAGAATAAAAATACTTTTTATTTTGTCTTTTGAATTTATATATATTGAGCTTTTTGAATATATATATATATATATATATATATATATATATATATATATATATATACAGGTACATCTCAACAAATTAGAATATGGTGACATGGCAATCAGCTAATCAACTCAAAACAGCTGCAAAGGTTTCCTGAGCCTTCAAAATGGTCTCTCAGTTTAGTTCACTAGGCTATACAATCATGGGGAAGACTGCTGATCTGACAGTTGTCCAGAAGACAATCATTAACATCCTTCACAAGAAAGGGAAAGCCACAAACATTCATTGCCAAAGAAGAACAAAGAACACTTCACAGAGTGCTGTATCCAAGCATGTTAACAGAAAATTGAGTGGAAGGAAAAAGTGTGGAAGAAAAAGATGCACAATAACCTGAGAGAACCACAGCCTTATGAGGATTGTCAAGAAAAATGATTCAAGAATTTGAGTGAACTTCGAAAGGAATGGACTGAGGCTGGGGTCAAGGCATCAAGAGCCACCACACACAGACATGTCGAGGAATTTACTGAACCACAGACAACGTCAGAGGCGTCTTACGTGGGCTAAGGAGAAGAAGAAATGGACTGTTGCCCAGTGGTCCAACGTCCTCTTTTCAGATGAGAGCAAGCTTTGTATTTCATTTGGAAACCAAGGTCCTAGAGTCTGGAGGAAGGGTGGAGAAGCTCATAGCCAGAGTTGCTTGAAGTCCAGTGTTAAGTTTCCACAGTCTGTGATGATTTGGGGGCAATGTCATCTGCTGGTGTTGGTCCAATGTGTTTTTTGAAAACCAAAGTCACTGCACGCGTTTACCAAGAAATTTTGAAGCACTTCATGCTTTCTTCTGCTGACCAGCTTTTTGAAGATGCTGATTTCATTTTCCAGCAGGATTTGGCACCTGCCCACACTGCCAAAAGCACCAAAAGTTGGTTAAATGACCATGGTGTTGGTGTGCTTGACTGGCCAGCAAACTCACCAGACCTGAACCCTAGAGAGAATCTATGGGCTATTGTCAAGAGGAAGATGAGAAACAAGAGACCAAACAATGCAGAAGAGCTGAAGGCAACTGTCAAAGAAACCTGGGCTTCCAGACCACCTCAGCAGTGCCACAAACTGATCACCTCCACGCCACGCTGAATTGAGACAGTAATTAAAGCAAAAGGAGCCTCTACCAAGTATGGAGTTCATGTACAGTAAATGAACATACTTTCCAGAAGTCCAACAAAAAATGTTGTTTTTATTGGTTTTATGAAGTATTCTAATTTGTTGAGATCTTGAATTGGTGGGTTTTTGTTAAATGTGACCCAAAATCACCACAATTAAAAGAACCAAAGACTTAAACTACTTCAGTCTGTGTGCACTGAATTGATTTAATACACGAGTTTCACAATTTGAGTTGAATTACTAAAATGAACTTTTCCTCGACATTCTAATTTACTGAGAAGCACCTGTATATAATAAGCTCCTTGATGATTAGCTTTGTTCCTCTTTTGTAACTTGCTATGGACAAAAATCTATCTATCTATCTATCTATCTATCTATCTATCTATCTATCTATCTATCTATCTATCTATCTATCTATCTATCTATCTATCTATCTATCTATCTATCTATCTATCTATCTATCTATCTATCTATCTATCCAGTATATAGAGCAACAAAACTAACTAAAATCATGGACATAGTTAAGCTTTATTTGTATTTTTATATTTTCTTTACTATATATATATACACACACACACACACACACACACACACACACACACACACACACACACACACACAACATGTGTTCAGGTTTGTGGGATTCATTCAAAAAAAGCATATGCAACATCTGAACTGTGTGATGTTTCTCACCTGGTAATAAGCATAATGTGAATATGGTAGAGCTGTTTGATCTGCACCTGCTCGATCTGCTTCAATAAAACCAGCAGTGCAACACTGACAGACTACTGAGAGCAAGACAAATAAACAAATGTTGAACAAAACGTTCATAAGCAAATAGAAAGGCAACAGTAACAGTTTTGTCTCAGAAGTTTCTCCTGAAATTAGGAGGATGTTGCTATCTCTGCAAATCTGAGCACACTGTAGAGATCTCTTCTCAAAGTAAGTCCTTTTCCTGTGGAAAATACTGTAATACACTAAAAACACTATTTGCAACATTTGTAACAATGGCTTTATTTAACAAATGTATCTAATGCCCTGTAGGACAAAGTAAGTCAGTACCTGGTGAGTAAAATCCAGGAGGATAGGACAGCTGATGAGGAATATATTTAGGCTCCTGTGGAAACAGAGGACCAGGGCCGGACTGGATCCTGTGAGGAGTGTTGTACGGATTCAGGCGGATTACAGATACCGGGATGCCTTTGTTAGAGTAGAAGGGAGGCACATCACTGTAAGGAACGATCCAGGAGCGCGGAGGGATTGGGCTTCGGTCCGACCCCATCTGCTGATGGGACACAGAACCAAAGTGCTGATTTGGCTCTGCAAAACCTGAGAAGCAAGTATAAATGAGCTTTTGAGAAGCTTATAGATCATTAAAAGATTTTAAAAGCTACAAAAAAGCCAGTTTTTTTGGGTGACGTTCTGTCTTCCTAAGACAGTCTAGAAGTGTGCATGTCAAATCCTGATTTTTATAATGAACTAAGCAAAACTGCTGAACTTGACGTGTATTACTGTAAAAAAGGGGGAATTGACTTAAAAGCTCTTTTGGTGTTACATGGAGAAAAAAAACAACAACCCCAGATAAAAATAACTATTAATAATAAAACTTAAGTGTTCACTATATCAATTGTCTTCAGACCCAATTAAATCCTTTTGAATTATAAACGTACTAAATCATTTTCTCTAAAGACTGACATTTAAATAGATATTTGTGATCCTGGAGCACAAAACCAGTCAAAAGGGTCAATTTTATAAAATTGTGATTTATACATCATCCGAAAGCTGAATAAATAATATTTCCATTGATGCTTGTTATGAGGACAATATTTGGCCGAGATACATCTATTTGAAAATCTGGAATCTGAGGGTGAAAAAAATAAAAATAAAATAGATAAATATTGAGAAAATCACCTTTAAAGTTGTCCAAATGAAGTCCTTAGCAATGCATATTACTAATCAAAAATTATTTTTTCTTTTTACAGTAGGAAACTTACAAAATATCTTCATGGAACATGATCATTGTTTAATATCCTAAGGAATTTTGTCATAAAAGACAAATAATATTTCCAGATGAACACTTACTGGACTGAAGCAGCTGAGCTTTACTTAATTATTCATTTTTAGAAAAAAAATCAGTGAGTAGCCTATCAAATAATGATCATCATGCTTTTGAGGAACGTTTATTTCTTTACCTCTCAATCATCGTTGGCTTGCACTACATTATATGTTTGGATCATTTAAATCTCATCTACCTAAGACATATGATTTGAGTGAAGACTGATATCTGTATTATTTTATATAAGCATCTGCTGTAATGCACAAATCTCATTGATGTAAATTTGACGTACACGTGTCTTTTTGAGGACAGCTGTTATATGCATACACTGTTCAATCTAGCATATGAGAGTTAAACTGGCCTCTCTTTGCATCAGTGGTGTTGTGTTGAGCCTGCTGATGGTTTCTGCGCGGAGGGCGACAGGTCACCTCCTCTCCGGCCTGCATCTTGGCCTTGTTACTGATGGTCAGCCTCTTCATGTGGACCAGAAGCTCTGGCTGACCCTGTTTGAAGAAGGGACTGTGGAAGTGGTGCAGGTTTCGGCGTCTGTCCTTGAAGGACCGGTCGTAAACCTTCCGGAAACCGTAGAGGTTGAGCTGGCGGATGAAGCTGGTGAAGTTAGTGGTCTTGAACAGTTTAGCGTCTTGTTTGACCGGTGACAGCAGCTCGTCCTCGAACCGCTGCTGGTCCACCATCACACTCTCTCCATTTGGGCTCCAGAAGACCGAGTCATTTTGGGGATCGTTTATCAAACGCCACAACTTAGCCGGAAAGTTATTGTAGTTTACATGGACTCTGAGAAGAGAATTGTCAAACTCCACATCCATCATGAACAAATCAAATCATCAACCATTTAATGACCTGCAGATGATGGAAATGACATAAACATCACTTAAAGTCAATATAAACATTCAAAAACAATTATTTCTTTTTTAAACAAGTAATTAATTCGTAGTTAAATTGAACAGATCGTTAGAAATATTCAATAAATATAAAAGTTGTGATCGTAATACAACACAATACATGTATATCATCAAAATCTATTAATCTTTGTTAATGAAATTAATTAATGTGTTTTTACGTGTCTTTGTATTTACCATCGTCTACCGCAGCCGTTACTGGAACCGTTATGCGCGTTCACATATAGAACACATTCAAATCGCATCAGAATGATGCTCACGTGACCTATCAGCTCTCAGTTTAAAAACGTCAATTTTGAAACGTCATGGAGTATTCAAAAAAACATTATAGAATTGTTAGGCTTTGGGCTTTATTCATTACATAATTTCCATTTCATTACGAAACTCTTATATTGCACAGTTCATTTACATTCACTCTCTAAAATTTCTTTAGAATAAATTTAGTTTTCAAAATATTTTGAACTGTCATGGAATATTTAGGGGGGGGCAACATTATGGAATTAATAGGCTCCGTGTTTCTGTTAATTCGATCATTCCATTATGAAACTCTTATTTTGTGATTTGTTCTGTATGTAGTAGGTAATGGAGCGCACTAGTCACGAACCACAATTCCTACAGATTAATCATCTTAATGCAACTTAACGACAGAATTTAAATAAACTAATATTTCACACAATTATGTGTTAAATAAAATAAATAATAATAAAAAAATTCATATCACGGACGACTGGCGCGTATAAGTGACGTCATTAAGCGGCGCCGACTGCGCGGTTCTGGCTAACGCTAACAGCTCGTCGAAACAGTCAGTGTTTCTTATCACATATTGTTGTTTTTTGGTGTTTATTTTCAAGTATATTGTATCAAAGCAACAGGAATGTCTCTGGAGACTGTCCCGAAAGATCTGCGTCATTTGAGAGCGTGTCTGCTGTGCTCTCTTGTCAAGGTAAACGACGTTTTTAATCAAAACAGATGCTTTCATCGTTAACATATTTAGATACTCAGAGCAGACAAATATAGCACAATGTTAAGTTGGCATACAGCTCTATAGACAGTCTTTCTCTATCGTATCACAAAAATGTTTTCGGACATAGAAATACCTTGTTATGAATCTGAATGAATAACAATGATTCAATAACACAGACACATACACACACACACACACACACATCTGAAAAAAATCATTCTATTTCTAACATATATACAGTCAGTGTACATCATATTTTAAGATGCAGTTGTAGGCATTACAGTTACAACCTTATAAAACTGTAACATAGTTAGTTTACTGTGGTAAATATTTGTAAGGTAAATACTTGGGAATCTGTGTGACTGATATGATCTCTCATCTCCTCTGGTTTCAGACCATTGATCAGTTCGAGTACGACGGATGTGATAACTGTGAATCATACCTGCAGATGAAGGGCAATCGAGAGATGGTCTATGAATGCACAAGCTCTTCTTTTGATGGGTGTGTAGTTAAAAAGAGAAATCCCTCAGATCATAATCCACTCGACATGAGACATGTATGGCTCGCTCACTTTCTAACAAAAACAGAAATACTAGACAGAGCTGTTCTTCACACTTAAAAAGCACCATTACATAGCGTTTAGGATGAGAATTACACTGGTTCTCAAAGTTAGGTGTGTCAGAACTCGTGGAATATTCATTTTGAGTCAAGTATTTCTTTAAAAAACACATGCATTGATGTTGGATTTCATTTGAGCTCTGATGTGTCTTCATTATAGAGTCATTGCTATGATGAGCTCTGAGGACAGTTGGGTGGCAAAATGGCAAAGAATCGGTGAGTGTTTGAGTGCACTTCACCTGTGAGGTGTTCAGAAGCAGTCAGCTGGAGTTTCTTTGCCCACCTTATACATTTACTTATTTATTTTCTCAGGTAACTTCAAGCCAGGCGTGTATGCAGTGACGGTAACGGGTCGGTTACCTCCAGGTTAGTGTCTGATTTTGACTGTAAGTGAAGGATGTGGTGTATTTTCGGAGGTTGATGTTGTGTTGTGTGTCTCAGGTGTGGTGCGAGAGCTGAAGAGCAGAGGAGTTATCTACAGATCCAGAGACACGGCTGTTAAAACATAAGAAAAGCACTTCATCAATCAAACCAGCTGTTCAGTGACTGGGGTTCTGTTATTTCATTTAATGTCTTATGATTTTCTCTTTTGATTTACACTTTTTGGGAATTTGGATTGATAATGGTTTGATTATGAATAAATGATTGATGTGATTATTCCATGTTAATGATTTAAACATGAATAAAAGAGCGTTTTGTTTCTGCTCAGCCTGATTTTGTTGTGGTCAGTAGGGTTTCTACAGTTAAAAAGGTCTTACAAAGTCTTTTTTCACCCTTCCACAAATGAAGGCATTTTCAAAATATTAAATCAGAGACTTCATTTAATTAAATGTTTATGTTCCACAGTGTTTCTGTTTGTTTTTTATGATACAAATGTCTAAACATCCCTAGATCAAAATATATTAGTTGTGAAAGAAAAATAATGATATGAGTTGTTTTCTGAGAAACTGAACAAAAGTGAGCTTGTTCAGAAAAGGAAAACCAATATCTGTGAAATAACCCCGCTGGCAGATATTTGTTCTCATTGTAATCATAAACACTTAATTTTTATTTCTCAGTAAACAAGACTTGTCAATTTGCTTTTCAAGTAAATGTATTTACGATTTATGAATCTTTAGACATTTTCTGATGAAGAACATCTCTTTTATTTTTTGTGGTGTGATCAGAAGTTACAGTAAACTTTATTTCCATATTCTAGTGTTTGGAAGCAGAACTATAGAGGAACTATTCAAACCTTAAGCTTGTGTTACTGTCAAATATTTAAAAGGGATTGGAGAGCTTGTATAAAACCAGCAGGAAGCCTGTGTAATTGTGAGAGGACACCATGAGAGGACGCTGTCGCTCCTCAAACTGACTCTGACTTGAGAAACAGACAAGAGTCTGTTAAAGAGATTTATTAATAGGGTTTACTAGCAGCCATGGTTAGGGTTCTACACACAAATAAAGAAGTGAAGTCTGCACACTCAAAACTACTGCTCCAGAGGAATTTAATCAAGCAACGTTTCGACCTTCAGGTCTTCATCAGGCACAATATCAATGTAAAGTTTTTCAGTGTGCAGACTTCACTTCTTTATTTGTCTATATCGTTCAGTTGTCTTGCACCTGTGTCCTATTTGGATGTTTGGGATGTGCACACCATTTTTGTATTATTGAGTCTTTAGTGATCTAAACACCCCACTAACTCCTGTCAAATGTCGAAATAATACTTATGCTGTACTACCAAATATTGGATTCAATGGTTTTATCAACTTTTCAAAATACTGAATTCAAGATTTAGAGCATTATGAGACTTGACACGGCAAAGGAAAATCAAATCAGGTAAAGGACTTTCAGTACAGCGAGGGTTAAAGCTGATAAATGGCTGAAATACTCCTCATGAACTGAGTAAATGTAAGTGAACAAGATTAAATAGATCTGAATAACTAAACATTTACTGTCATTATACAGACCTTTTCAAAGAATGCTGGCAAGTTCAGACCCCCCCCCCCCCCCTCTTTCCATGCAGTGTTCAAAATTATGATTATTGGCATGGAATGAGTAATACCTTAAACAATTTCTCAGTTTTTCAAATATTTAGATTGAAATGTATATATATATATATATAATTTTAAACAGAATTATCTTTTGTTAAGGAATTCATTTTGGCAGGTCCACCTGAAAAAATCAGATAAGGTATACTTATTTATTACTGTGATATCCACAAAGAATTGGTGAAAGTGCAAGCAGATGGGACATAAGTGCTTATGTATATTAAAGCATAAATGCATTGTTGTGTCTGTAGGAAATTGTTATCTAATGCAACAAAGTGTCACTGTTCATCATTTGCATCATAAATACTGCTACTGCAACGAATATGAGCTTTTTGAAAGTTTCTTTTTTCGATATCGATGTGGGAAGCATGGCGGGTGGGCCGGATTTTTCCATGTTTGAGAAAAACACTTCAGATCTCCACCTCTGTCACGTTTCAGAGGGAAACATCACCTCCTTCACACGAGCAAACAACAGTTACTGACTCACAAATGAGTCTTCACAGTCATCTCAGTCGTTTCACGCTGTCTGAGAAATGCTGCACTCACAAACTTCTTACCAGAAGCATTTTTCATGGTACATTTCTTGATGTTACATGATGTTAAACACACACTTAAGTCACACCTCAAATGTCTGAATGTTACTGCATTAGATCACAAAATATCAAACCAAGAAAACACAAGCACACCATTCAAACAAACCATTTGACAAGAGATGGGAAAACATCATTTTAGCGTTTGAGTGATATTTCATATCTAATCTAGAGCGATTGTAGTAAACACATATCACTGTACAAGTGACACTAGCAGCAGACAGGAAGAGGTTTGTTTAAACGGAGTAAAAATTCTAACTGGAGCTTTAAATGTTAGATGCTTGAGACAGACAACAGTCTGAAAAAGGACTAAATGTCATTTTGAATGTCACCTACGTAACATGAGGCATGAACCCTGGTGAGTGTGACTGTAGCTGGGCCTGAATGAATCATAGTAATTCTGTAAGTGATGGGGATCTGTACGGGTTTGACACACGGCCAGTCACAGACCTGCACCACTGCGCTTATCACAACGTTTGATCAAGGTCATTATGAACTGACATGCAAAGCTGAATCAGACATTGCATTTCAAGAGGGATCTTACTAATGTGCCTAATGATTTCAGAGCTCATTTACATAGATGGAGGTTTGAGTTCAAAAAATGTATGTGAATATGTTTCAACATTTGTATGTATATTTTAATGACATTTTAAGGTCCCACTTTATATTAAGTGTCCCTAATGCCAGTGTACTTACAACAAACAAACAAGCTCTGTTTTTATGCTGTTGCACCCACCTCAGAACTGATCTCATGTCAGTGAGTTATGATGAGGTTCATATACAAATGAAGAAGAGAAAGTGACTTAAAATGTAGTAAATGAAACTTATGAGTGAAAGTACAACTTCTCATTAGAACACAGACAGAAATAACGTCAGTGCTCTCAAGAGAAATGACAGACTGAATTAATGCAAAAATGAATGAATGAATAAAAAAAAAAATCATTAAAGATACTTCAAATCAATGATTTGGGTTCTTTAAAACACTAAAGCAGATGCTTTTCAAAAGAACTAGAAAATTATTTATAGAATTTATGAAGGTTCTTATATTAGAAACACTTTTGTATTTTAAGATCTCGTTTAGATTTGGGCGCGAAAGCGGGTGATCTCGTCTCCCCTCCTCAGTTTTGAGTTCTGTTGGGTTTAACCACAGATACATAACAGCGGCTCACTATGTAGGCTGTATTTGTGCACTTCAAAGTGTTTCGGGTTTGCACCCGAGTTTACGCCCTAAAACATGGTGCAAAAACACACCCACTCAGTAAAAGATCCAGTTCAAAACCAGCAAGTCAGCCTACGACCGAAAACCATTTACATACAGCTCACATATAGTACAAAATCCTAATTAAGCAGACTGAATTCTGGCTTAAATACAATTAATTTAAACCCCTTGTCTTCATGGCCGCATGCTCTTCATT
Organism: Carassius carassius; assembly: GCF_963082965.1. Taxonomy (NCBI): domain Eukaryota; kingdom Metazoa; phylum Chordata; class Actinopteri; order Cypriniformes; family Cyprinidae; genus Carassius; species Carassius carassius. The sequence goes on from NC_081759.1 coordinate 1,928,387, forward strand.
TCTTATGTTTAATTTGTGTGCACATACTGTAGTAACAAGCTACTAGAACTTGTTTTTATCATTCAAAAGCTAACTGAAACTAGCTCAAGCATGAAAATCCTCTTGATACACTAAAATGAGTTAAAAAACAAAGTTGAGTTTGTAAGCTTGATTGATAATCAAATGAAAGAGATTTGAGGCTCAGATCCACATCAGCTTCCTGTTTCAAGATCAACCGTTGAGTCTCGTCTAACTCAGACTGACCTGATTAAAAACACGACTCACTTTCTACTGTACAAAAACTACCAAACCTTTACACGTGTCTAAATATTTAACCCTCATTGCTGTTCAGTCATTTCTGATGGTTTTGGCACTTGCTATACAAAATACATACATTATATATACACACACACACACACACACACACACACACACACACACACACACACACACACACACGTACATATTAAAAAAGTCACACTAAGTTTATAAAAAAAGTCACACATGTACTCATTGCAGTCTAAGATGACCATATTGAAAATTAATGGGAATACATTTTATCTAATGAAACCTTTTGGTACTAAGCACAACCAAAATCTGACTTTTTTGTGATATCAACTTAAAATTTGGAACACAACTTGTTTAGATTTAGATTTTCATGCAGTTTTAGAGTTAAACATTTTGGAAAATACACATTTCGTATTGAATTTAAAATTGGTATTTTTATGCATTTCTCATAATAATAAACTTAAAGCTCCAGTCTGTAAGTTTTGCCTCTTTGTCGCCATCCCTGTTTGAAATCCTGCAATTGCAGCTTTTTGTGGAATTATCTTCTTGTGTGGGTTGTGCTCCGGCGTGGATGTTTTGAGGAGTGTGTGTGGATATTTACTGTACTTCAGAATCACAGATTCTAGCCTACGTCTTGGAATATATGACCCAAATAAGAATTTTCACCGGATATTGTCATCTGAAAAAGTAAGAAACAAGTCTGCCACATTTGTTCTGACCAACTGAGGAAAGCATTACAATAAATCACGCTCCCAATGGTGATTAAATCTAGAGATCGGTTAGCTCATATCACATCAAACCCTGCAAATTATTATTATTGCTATACTTTATTCTCAAATTAATCATTTTAACAACATCAACATTGCGTTACTATGAGTATAGTGTGTATTAGCATAGATTTCAATTTCTACAGTCTAATATCAAATTACCATACCATTAGAATTTCATTTAACCCAAAAAGCTAATTATACTCCCATCGATCTGGCTGTCTTTAAAATACACATCTTGAGTAAACCCAGGCTATCTGTAATCAGAAATACATTTAACACTGGGTTATAATTTAATTTTTACTCACGTGTTTCATAAACACACAATACTTTCTGGATTTACAATCTGCCATCAAAATCTGCCATGTTTTTGCTCAAATATTGATTTCGGATCATTTTTAACCAGAAAAAGTTACAGACAGCAGCTTTAAATATTAGGGGGAAAACTATTTTATAGAGACATCACTTGTGTTGGTATCAGTGATAATGGCCTTCTGCCATAAAAACAAAACAAAAATCAAAATGCCAAATATTAAAATATACTATCTTTGTTTGTACATTCATTTGAAGATTGAACGTGGAATTATTGCAATATAAAACAAACATGCAATCAATATATTATTTTAATTGATTGACAGCACTAATAAATAATAAAGTATACTATGTGCAGACAAGCAGATGAGTCCAGAATAAGAACACAATGTATTTAATTATGCTTTTACCATTTTCCTCCCATAGAAAACCGTATCAGGAAAATGCTTAACATGGCTTATGCATTAAGACCAAACTCATTAAACACATTATTAATAAATCATACTTTGCACAGACAAGCTAATGATCCAAGAATAAGAACACATCACATTTAATTACTCATGATTTGTGTATTACTGAGTTTGCTCCTTCAGTCAGATAGCTTGTACCATGGATATACTGTAGTAAAACTATGCACCATGGTATGAGGCAGAAATGTGGGATATTCATATAGAATTATATTATTAATGTAGGCATACATTAAGGAATAGACATTATTTTTTATTTTTTGATGTGCTTGTGCATTAATAGTAAATGTATGTAGACTACTGTTTTTCAAACAAATTCCTAGAAACCATACAGATAGATTTTTACCATGGTTTTAAGGCTTTAACGGTGTAAGAATTTTATATAGCCTATATAAAACTCAAACAGACAGACATAATTAAATTCAAGGCTTTTACAATTTTTACAGATGGTACTGTTTTGATAATGAACATACATTTAAAATGTGCATTTCTGAGACAAAAAAATGCTATTTTGTCATTATTGCAGCCTGCACTGCAAACTGTGCTGAAGATAAACATCATCCTGCTTCACACAAACCTGCTTCAAGATTTGAAACAATATCACTCATTAGAACATGCAGAAGATAAGATTTTTTTTAAATGAAGATATTTATTTTGTTAAAGAAAAAGGACTGTAAAAGTGTAAAGAATTCAAAAACATGAAGTGTTCTGACAATAAACAGTAGTTTGAAATCACATTTAACTGTCTGGATTCAGCAAAAATTTAAACTTGAAAGAATTAAAAATGATCAATACCGACTGATATGAAAAATCATATTTTTTTGGCCATATCGCCCAGCCCTGTGTAACATCAGTTATTTTTGTTTTCCTTGCACACAAAAAGTATTCTTGTAGCTTCGTAAAGCTACACTGATTTTATCGATGTCCTTACCGTGTTTCTGGACAGTTGCATTGAGAGAAAAACATCTTCATTTGTGTTCTGAGGATGAAGGAAGGTCTAACAGGTTTGGAATTAAACGAGGGGGAGTAATTAATGACAGAATGCTCGTTTTTGGATGATTTAACCCTTTAAGTCTGTGCCCCAAAGTATTCAAGATGTATGACTGTTTAATTTGGAAATTTAATTTTCAGGTTGATGCTTAAATAGTAAGGGAGAGGTTAAAAATGGATCACAACTGTTTCATAAATATAACTTAGTGTTATTAAATCCCCTAGAATTTCAAATCATTAAATAATAATAATAATAATAATAATAAATTATCAAACAAAAATATATTGCATTCATTTTATTGAAAAAACATTTTTTTTAACCTTCATTGGAGCATTATATTGAGCTTTACATTGAAAGAAATGATGTAGGATTCACTTTGAAACAATTTCACTCAGAATGTGCTAGGAAATTTCACAAAAGTTACAAAGAAATGGCAGGTAATGTTGAATTTAATTTGGAATTCAAAATGTTCTTATAATCATCGTTATACTTCAAAAAGTAATTTTTTTATAGTGTAATTTTTTTTAGTGCAGTGATCCGAGCTTGTCAATTAGGATTGTGTTTTATAATGAACAGAATCCATCAATAGATAAAATGTCAGTCTGAATGACTTATCAAGCAAATCAGACCAAATTATTAATCACATTATGTTACATCATATCCTCCGGTGAGAGGAAACACACACACACACACACACACACAGTTGGTCAACAGCAGGATCTCTGAGAGTTTCAGTCACAATATCTTCAGTTTAAAGTCAGAATGACGGCTGTTGTGTGTGACCTCATCATGACACGTCTGCCAGAGCAGCTGCTATTGGCCGGTTCCTTCTATGACCATATTTGGAGACGTGCACACTAGTGAGTGCAGATGAATGATTTAATGAATCTGAGAGGAACAAAACTCATCTCAGTGTGGGTTGTCTGAGCGGGTTTTGCATGAAAAAAGTGATCTTTAATGTGCGTCTTACTTGTTTTGTGTTCCCAGCAGGAGAAAATAGTGCATCTGATCACTTAGCAAAGTAACAGCTCACTTGTAAGACACTTGTTTCATAATATTCAGGCTTTAAAAAATATTTGGTAATGTTAAAAGATTTTGTAATAATCTGGCTAAAAAAATCAAGATACTTGCCAAATATTTTGTAATATTACATTATTTTGTAAAAATTATTCAGGAAAAAAAAACAAGACACTTGCAAGTTATTTTGTAATATATATATATATATATATATATATATATATATATATATATATACAGGGTAAAAAACAACACACTTGCAAATTATTTTGCAATATTAAATGATTTTGTAATATTATGGCTAAAAAACAAGACACTTGCGATTTATTTTTTAATATTCAATTATTTTGTAATATTCTGGCCAACACAAGACTCTTGCAAAATATTTTGTAATATTAAATGATTTTGAAATATTCTGGCAAAAAAATCAAGACACTTGCAAATTATTTTGTAATATAATTTTTTTTAGATATATTCAGGCTAAAAAAACAAGACTTGCAAATGATTTTGTAATATTCAGACTATTCATTTTTTCTGCTGTGAAACAGAAAAAGACTGTCATGCATTTATAACTACTTGACTGATCTCTAGACCACTAATGCATATTAGAAGGAATAGATGTTTCTCTTTCTCACACACACAGCAGCTCAGAGTCGTATTTTAAAACCAGAGGAAGTAACAATCAGTGACGCCATCATTTGCACAACACTGGTCAGCGGTCAGTCTTGAGGACAGTTCAGACGAATGAAGGGAACAAAGACACACGGGAGGACAGCAGGGGAGGGGAAGCTGGTGCCAAACCAGATAAGGTCTATCAGTCTGGACAGAACAGCCAATCAGCTTCCAGCACCAGCACAGGTCACTTCCTGTTCAGACTGATCTATACGTTAACCAGTTACATGAGCAACCACAGGTGTGAGAATCAGATTACCTATCGACATGACCACAAACACGACACCGTATGCAATAAATCTATAGATTTAACATTTCAAACTCAAGTGTGTTGTGCTTTCTATACTCGATATATATATATATATATATATATATATATATATATATATATATATATATATATATATATATATATATATAAATATATATATATATATAGCAGAAAGTGGAAATTAAACAAATGCATCCAAATAGGCAGCTGTATGCATTCAAATCAACATGCAATTCATTTTACTCCCATAATGGGATGTATTTTCAAGAGAAATGCAATGTTCAGCAAGGAAAAAAAACTAATATTTGATCCATCTGGAATTAAATGGATCATGAATAGTTAACTAGTAAAGCATTTGACAGAAAACAGCCACATAAAACAGTGAATAATTAGCTGAGTATTGGTAACACTAACCAAAATGGTTTTGCAAGTGGAGAAAAACATATATTCTTCATAATAATTTGCACTAATGCACTAAAAATAGGGATTTAATTTTATATTGACACTGAATAAAGTTGAGCTTTTGTTAATTGCTGTAGGTGATATTGTGCTTGATGGACTCACTCCAGGAAGAGTAAAAGAGCACAAAACCCAACGCCTGTGACACAGTCACGAGAAACAAACTCTCACTCTCCTCACACTCACTTGACTTGTGTTTTCCTCTTTCTCGATATTTCTACTTATGTGTGGACAAAATAGCTGCTTTTCGGAGCATCTTTCATCAGTCGATTTAGCATCATGACTGTCTTACTGACCTGCATGCTGTGTGATGTCTAAGTATGAAAGTGCATTTCCTGCTAGATTCAATCGTGACCCAGTTTAAATTGCATACAAACCTTTTCATGTTTCCCATTAGCCAATTTCTGGTTAGTAAAATTCTATTAAACATGACTAAGTAAACTTCCATTAAGTCTTAACTAATGCTATTTGCTACAGGGTTATTACAGTTACCTAAACCTAAAACCATAATTTTTAAAAAAAATAATTTTAATTAAAAATGTATTTAATTATAACATTAATTAAAAATAATTTGTCATAAAATTTTAAAACATTATTAAACTAAAATGAAATATTAGCTAAAACTAATAAATAAAATATTAAAATAAATGCACGGTATATGCATTAAAATAAAACAATTTTTTTTAATAATTTAATCTATTTTAGCTAAAAATTAATACATAAATAAAATATTGTATTAAAAATGACCATATAAACTGAAGTAAAATAAACAAAATAATTTTACTTTAGCTATCTCAGCTAAAATAAATGAAATAAAATACATATTTTATAAAAAATTTATTTTTAAACTATATAGACATTGAATATTCAGAATAAAAGAAACTTAAATTTAAATATACTTAAACTTAGGCCTATGAACAGTAAAGTTTTGTACATTTCAGAGGTTTAAATGTATACTTTTAACATAAAAATACCTAAATACTTTTAATCCAAATATCTAATCTTAAAACAGTATCAATACACAATGTTTTTTTTTTAAACATTACATTCTCAACACTTTTTCCTCTTTTAAAAGACAAAGGCATTAAAACAGGCGGGTAAATGTATCATAGCGAAACCAAACGAAACGAGAGTCAACTTCAGATCACATCTCTCTCACCACACCTTTTTCCACTCTGCTTTTTATAATTGTTGAAAAACCATGCGGCTCTGACCTCAAACACACACACTTTAAATAAAAATCCCCGGCTTGGCTCTCGCCGTGTCAGGTTGCCATGGCTGCAAACAGACTTTGAAAGGCTGGTCTGATAATGTGTGCTGGGGAATTGAAACCTGGCCGGTGTTCCCTGTATGAAATTAAACGCTTAGAGCCTTCATACCCGAGCTATATCTGATGCCCTTGTTCAGATACAAAGAAGAGCGATGTGGTTTATGCTGATTTAAACCTGCAGCATCATGTGCATGTCAATAAACCGCTAAAGCGAGAGAGCAGACCTTCTTAAAACCACAATGTTCCAGTGTTCTGGGTTAAAAATCACATTCAGACATTATTCATCTCTCATTGTATTCTCATGAATCGACATCTCTTCAGCCACAGCTGTAAGACTCGTATGCAAGCATGCAATCATCAAAATACATCTGACAGCAATAGGCCGTTATTAAAAGCTTTGTAAAATAAGTTAGAGACTGCATGCAACTGCTCAACAGACTCATGCATGCATGCCGAGTTCTTTGCAGGTGCTGCACACAGGAAATAACACGCTTGAGTCGCTTTATGTCTCCTTCCTGTGCCTGATCACATCAGATCTGCATTTCTCCTCTTTTAGTCAACTTCACTTCATTTTAGCACCCTTTCAGAACTAATAACCCGGCTGGTTCACTAATAAACTGAGCCTACTGATCTGGATTCTGCTTTGAATGCGATCCCGGTGTGTCAGACACAAACTCCCGCACACTTTCCTAACACACAATCTTGTACCGCCTGATAATTCACTTCCCTCTGATGGGGATTTAAGAGACTTCGGTGTGTCCCCTTGTGTTGCAACTGTTAAGCAATGGGAGATCAAACTGAAAGAGCTCAGGAGAACAGAAGGCAAGATAAGAAGGAACGCTGACCGGCGAAATAGTCATCAAGCACATGTCTTTTCATTTAAATGTTCATTTCGACCATTTTCCATGAACGTTTGGTGCCCCAATTTTAAATATTTGGTTACATCCTTAAGATGAATCGTTTGTATTTAAAATGAATCACTTGTACTTTAAGATGAATCGCTTGTATTTAATGATGAACCATTTGTATTCAAAATGAATCATTTGTATTTAGAGATGACTCACATGTATTTAAACATGAATAACTTGTATTTTTAAATGGATCGCTTGTCTTTTAAGATGCATTGTTTGTATTTCAAGACGCATCACTTGCATTTTAAGATACATCGCTTGTATTTTAAAATACATTGCTTGTATTTTAAAATACATTGCTTGTATTTTATTATGAATCACTTGTATTTTAAGATGAATTACTTGTATTTTAAGATGAGTCCACAGTATTTTAGGTTGAATCACTTGTATTTCAAGATGAATCCCTTATATTTTAAGATTAATCACTTAGATTTTATGGTGAATCACTGAATTTCCTCTTTTCTTTGGATAAAAGTGTCTGCTAAATGCACAAATATATTCGTGAACTGGCTTCAGTGATTGACAAGAAAAACCATGCTTTTTACTGTTCCCACTCTTTAATCATACAAACTTGCATTAACCAGAACTGAGACTCTTAAAGGGATACTTCACCCAAAAATATGTTTTTTACATTTACTCACCATCAAGTTGCTCCAAACCTGTATACATTTCTTTCTTCTGCTGAACATAAAATAAGATATTTTGAAGAATGCTGGTCAACCAAACACTTGACGGTACCTATTGACTTCCACTGTATTTAGGGACCAACAACTTTTTAGTTACCAACATTCTTCAAAATATCTTTTTATGAATCCACAGAAACTCATACAGGTTTGGTAAATTATATATATTTTTTGGATGAACTATCCATTTATGTGAGTTTTTAATATCTATTTATCGAGACGTCAGGCTCAATTGAAACAACGGCACCTGTAAAATAAATGCAGAATTCAAAACACGTCACGGCAAAGGAAATGCGAATACACGAATACTGTATGTGTGGACATTAGCATGTGTTTAAATGAGTCGGGGGTCAAAAAGAGCAGCGAATGAAAGAGAGGCGTGAGGCACTGGCTGTTATGCCTCTTCCTGTGTGGTTGAGCACCACGTGGTTGGCAGCGGGGTTAAATACGAGCACTTCTCCTGTCTTAGGCCCATTTCTGCTTGGGCTAGAGAGGGAGACACCTGAAGAACTCTGCTAACACCACTGGAGAAGACGAAAGAGGCAAATATGGCACTACTGGTCTTGATCTAAAGAGGTATGGATGTAATCGAGCCATATAATACAAGTTCTGATGGGTAACGTATGGTTATCGTTATACTGGGATGCGCAGGAAACAGGAAGCGATTTATTTTGTATATTTTTACTTTTCTTGTTTCGTCATCAATGCACATAACGATATACGACTTTATGTATTAATGTTCTGCATAAATATTTGTACGTTTTTCACTCTAACATTTGTGAGCAAAGGATTATGTCAGACTCTCCATTGATGCATGTGCACGCACACAAAAAAATTAAAATAAAAAATTCTGATCAATTTTTGGAATTCAATAGATCGTCAGTTGTATTTCACCATTATTTTTTTACTGACAATATGAAGAACAGTTTTTATAAGTAATGTATACGCATCAGTTCCTGGTCAACAAAAGTTGCTAAAAGTGCTTAAGAAATCCAATTTTTCAATTATTGTAGTTTCTTTATTTCCAACACAAAACAACAGCAAAAACAAAGAATGTGAGCATTTTAAAAATAATTATCTGTAATAAAATGCTCAACTTCTTTTGAAAGAAAAAGCTTACTCATGTTGAGCAAAATGGCTACCGTCTGATGTGAGGAAGACGTTTGTGTCGCCACCGCTAGCATTTGCGAATGACGCATTATTCTTTCACAAAATTTGTATTTTAATCAACTTGTTTTCTAAAATTGCTGTATAAACTTAAACATAATTCAACAAAATGCATGTTGCAGTATATTTGTCATGCACAATGCACCTAATAATTTAATTCAATGAATTATTAATTTCTGTTTTGCATGTCGTATGTTCAAATAGCAATCAGTCAAACTCGATTTCCTCAAACATTAAGAGTTTGAAGTCTGTGTAGAGTTTGGGTGCGGTTCACGAGCTGTGCAGAAGTGGAAATGTGTGTGTGTTTATGTGAAGGAGGAGTTTGAGATCGCCAGCGTTTCTCCAGAGGACACCGAGACACCTGGACATTGGGATGTACAGTGCAGTCATCCATAAAGTAGAAAGCACTACTAAACCCCTCGCCACAGTGTAGTGTTTCCTACTTTATGGATGAGTGTACTGTTTGCTGCTGGGAGACTTCACGCCGCTCGACACAGAACGACAGGAAAGAAAGAAAAGAGGAACTGGCTTGGTTTCGTAAAGCCGTGCACGTCTCATAGTGTCAATGCTCGTCCACGTGAGACGGCCGCATGCTAGCAGAAACTAAAGCCAGGTTTCTCTAATTGCTGTTGCTGTAAAATCATTGAAAATGTCTTGTGTGATGCATGTCAACTTCAATAAAACAGAAACAAATAAAACAGATTTGTCTTTGCATCAGGCTCATTATTGGTAATGAAAACTTAAACTAAAATGAAAAAAAATGTTGTTACCTTTTTTAAAGTTTAAATTTAACACAAGGAATGTTTGTTTCTTGAAACAAAATAAATGCTAGCTGAAAAAAAAATATATATTTATATATATATATAGTTTTATTAAACAAACATTTTTGTTACTTGTTTACTAATTATTTTTGTTTTTATGTTTCATTCACAACTAAAACTACAACTGATAAATAAACAAATGAAATTCTAAAAATCCATACATAAAAATTCCCCCAAACTACAAAAAACGAAACATTTTAACTGAAATGAAAAATTAAATATAAAAAAGGAGTCAAAAATTAATTCATATAATATTTATAATAATATACTAAAATATATAACAATATGCTAAAATCTGAATGATACTCCATCACAACAGAAACTCATTTTATGTGAAAATATACTTTATTTCTGTAAAAAGTACATATTGCAACAAGTCTTGTCATTCACTTCAAGTAAATCACTATAACTTTCCCCACAAAGCAAGAAGCCTGTGTGACTATCCAAAAACATGGTTTCGGCATGCACAAAAGAAACCCGAAAAATACTTTACCAAAAGAAGCCGTATTTACAGATGAGTTTCCAAAAAATGCATTACAAAAATTTACAAAAAACATCGTTCAGGACAGACACATGAATAAGGTCTCGTTCTGGCTGTATGAAAACATCATACCTCAAATCACAAAAATACAGCGAGCTCAATGCCGCGCACGGCCAAACAAAGCTACGTGCAACTATTACGACACATAAATAGAATAAATAAGGCCGAGTATAGATGGAAACCCATCATGCATGCAGTCATTACAAACACAGCTGTAGTAAACTTGAAGTTAAGATTAAACGAGGTCTTATAAGGCTAGTTTTTATTATGGCCTAGGATATGAAGTTATGATGGTAAGATCTGTGGCCTGTGTGTTCCTCAGCTTCACCGAGCCAGGAATCACAGCATGCGTCTGGATTATATAGTGCAGCGAGGGGAAAAACACCTGACTAGTTGATATTAAGGGGCTGTACAGCGCATCACTACCCAAAAAATGATCAAAGGTGTTTGTTTGATGACACACACAATCTGCAATAATGCTAAAGCACAGTTTTCTTTGTATATTCTGTTCTGTCAGTTTGAGAAACGGTCAAAACTTTCACCTACTTCCTGTCTGTGAGGGCTTTTGGGTTCTAGCTCCGCCCCTGTAAACGCCTGGCGTTCTGTGATTGGTCGCTGTGGTGACGTGCAGAGCACCTCAAGGTTTGGCAAGATTGTGTGGTTTGGACAGTCTTGCCTGAGAAGAGCAAGAGCTGACTTAAGACGCGAAACTGATGAGCGCTTCGACCTGAGAAATGATTTCATGTTAGCAAGAACCGGCAGATGGCGCTAGAAAAAAAAACCGCATTATACTGCAATGTAAAGTTGACAGGTTTGTGGTGTTACGCTCACATGCTGTGTCTGTATTACAACGCTCCTAAAACGGAGGAAAAGAAATCAGGAACTAAGCAAGAAGAGTGAAGACAGAGCTCATGCAGAAAGAAGCCAATGTTTCTCTGTTTCGTGAATTATTAATGTCACTATTGTAAAGTGAGTTCCAGGTCTACGAGTTTAAGAAAAGGTGAAGCAGAATTAAATACAAAGTTCATTACGAACAATAAAAGCTTCAGTGCATCATCAGCTTCAGTGCATCATGAACGATCAACATTTTCCGGTTCAATATGATGTTTTAGCATGCAAACGACTTAAATCAAAAAGTTGGAAATGACAGTAAATATGTATTGTTGCAGTTTTTTTTGAGCAAATGCAAGCATAATCTTCAATTATATGAATTGAAAGAAAAGGCTTTTAAGAAAAGGCTTTTCCCCTCTCAGAACTCGCAATTGAGAACTGCGAGATAAACATACAATTACAAGGGAAAAAGTCCGAATTGCTAAAAAAAAAAACTGACTGACTGACTTTATTTCTTGCAATTCTTAATTGACATACTGCAATTTTAACTTAATACCTAAAAATTGCAAGTTTATATCTTGGAAAAAATTCTTAGGTAAAAAAGTCAGAACTGTAAAAGTCAGAATCGTGAGATAAAATGTCACAACAACCTTTTTTTTTTAATTCAGTGGCAGAAACGGGCAGGAGTGTGTAGAATATAACAAAACCCTATTCTCAGTACAATACAACAACATTACTAATCAAATAATCTGAAAGTCCAGGAAATATTGTGATATAGATAATAAAAATTCTTGTCTAGATGCTGTTATATTAAAGCTGAGCATTTATTTAGAAAATCTTTTTACTCTTTAAATGAGTATTTTATCGCTTTCAAACAGACTTGAGCCTCTAGTCACAGCTTTAATGGGTTCAAACCCTTTCCCTATTTGCACAAGTATTGTGATTATTTGCTTTTTTTGAAAAGAAGAAAAGGTCGGATAGACGAAAGCGCTGGTAAATCTGCATCATTATGGCAAAAATCACAGAATGAGAAAGATTCTCCTATTGGATGGACACAAACTCGAACTGACACGACACACAAGAAAAAGTGCAATCTGCAGATCTTCAGGCTCACAGTTATTCTTTCTTGCTGGAGCCCAGCTTTCTGAAAAGCTTCCTGCCCTTGGAGAAGAACCCGTTCTTCTTCTTCTGAGGCAGGGAGGTGTCGGGGACCGGAGGGGTCACGGGTGAAGACGAGCTCAGGGTCAGTTTCTGATCTGAGTCCGGCTCAGGGTTTAGTCCTGGCTGAGAGGAGCTCAGAGGAACAAGATGCTCAGACGATTCTGTCTGGCTCCGCTGGGAGAAAAACAGAGGAAAGATGAAGGTAGACAGGTAACAATTCTAAAGCTGTTTCTGGTAAGTTCTTATTTTAAAAAGTCCAGTCCTTAAGAGAGCTAAGAGAGAGTTAACGCTCAACCACTTGTATAATAGTTGTATAAAATAAAAAGACTAAAATGATGTAAGATGAAGGAGATTTAATACTGTATGTACGAAATGGGAATACAAAGTAGCAGAAGAAAAAATAGAGCAGCAGTCCCAAGTCTGAGCATCTGACAGACATCTGACTTTATGATCATAAAATGCTTAATCTTACATTGCAAAACAAACTTACGAGGCATGGCTTTCACCATGAGTTTAAAGGGACAGTTCACCTTAAAATACAAATCCTGTTAAAGTGCTTAAAGGACAGACTGGAAATAAATAAAAATGAAAACAAAAGCTACAACTGAAATAATAAATGAATCCTAGGAAAAAAAAAATAAGACTAACTAAAACTATAAAATAAAATGAAACCTGAAAAATATGAAACTAAAAGGTAATTCAAAATATTAATAGAAACTATATAAATAATACAAAAATAACACTGGTTCCTAACCCTGACAAAAACAAAACTACATTTTTCAAGGGTGAACTATCTCTTTAAATGTAAAATTATTATGTGAAAATTTTTTGGGGTGCAAACATGTTGGATTCAAAATGATTGAATCTCTAAAACTTTTACAGTACTTCTATAGTTTTTCTATAATTCATCTCCAGACTCTCAGTGCAATGCTCAGAGTCATTTTATCTAGAGATGCCAGAGAAGGTTTGCTGCAGGTCTATGAAACACTTACGGTCACTGTTTAAAGTGAACACCTCTCCTGTGCTTCTGAAAAGCATGCAAAAATAAAAACAAACACATATAAGACGACATGCAGAACAAAAGACAGCTGGACAAACTAATGCTGTTCATCTGTGATGGACAGAACAGAATGGAAAGCACATGCAATGATCAACATTAATGCATGCAATAAACACACACACACACACACACCTGTGAATCCCTGCGGCTCTCCATCACTGTGTTCTCCGTCCGTGCTGCATCTTCTTCTGTCTCTGGAAAAGCTTGCAGGAAGTTGGATGGTACGAGGCCTTTGTGTCCATTGAGATCCCCCTGAAAACAACACAGACCCATCATGCACTGCTGCTTTGCTCAGTCATTCATGACGGTACAAAGGGTTTAGAAATACAGAGGTACAAAAACTGAGAGGTTCTGGAATATATTTTTAACAACAGCAACAGCAATCATAACAACAGCTTTAAAATTCGTCTTTTTTCAGTCTTTTTCAAAAGTAAACAAGAAAAATGTGATGAAAAATATAATAAAATAATAATGGGTTTGGAATGACAACATTTAAATATGTAAGTAATTTCATTTTAAATCTAAAAGTAATATTAGGGTTCCTACACATTTTCCATTTAAAAAAAATTCCATACTTTTCCAGACTCAAATTTCCAAACCCTTCAGTAGATTTTCTGACTATATTTAACATAAATGGTCCATATCACTATTTTCAGTTTTATATTTGGTATATATCAGTGCTAGCAAACGACTAATCGCGATTAATCTAAAGTAAAAGTTTTTGTTTACATAATATATGTGTGTGTACTGTGTATATTTATTATGTACATATAAATACAAAAACATGCATGTATGTATTTAAGAAAAATATGTCATGTTTATATATTGAATACATTCATATATGATAGAATTTATAGGAATATATACACATAAATACATGTAATTATTTTCAAAATATGTGTCTTTATATATAAATAATGAATATAAACAGCACACACATATGTAAACAAAAACTTTTATTTTTAGATGCAATCAATCGCGATTAATCGTTGGACGGTGTATACAAGTTCATCTGTCAATATGTTAATTTTTTCAGGGTTTTTTACAGTTATTTTCTCTAAGTGACTTTTGCATCCACACAATAAACTTTTTTGTGCCTTCGAAAACTATTCACATGTGCATGGGAATTTTTTCGCATACTTACGCATTACAATTTCTAGTGTTATTTAACCTATTTTCTTTGTGCATCACTACCATCTTACTATAAATAAAGTGAGAGCATGGGTGCACACGAATTACTAGAGATCTACTTGCTCAAATGTGGCCTTCCTTATAGTTGTAACTCTAATATGTCTGAATTAGCACATCCTCTGATGTCACAATAGGTGGCTCAGTGTGCATTGTCCTATATGCTAAGTTTCTTGGTTTCTTGTGCACACATAAATGTCTGTATATTTGTAATTTTTGCAAAGGTCCTCAAGACTATGTTATACGGTGCTAGAAATATCATTAGAAGAAGCCCAAACCATTTTGCATAATTAAAAGTGCAACTTGAATTAATTCAGTCGTGTTTGACAATCACTAAACAGCTAACATGAAAACACTTCTTTTGAAAACACTTCTAATAAACTTATTTTCGTTAAATTCTTAATTTTCTATTATAAAAAATATATTTTTTATTTCTAATTGGGGGCAAAAGTCTAGAGAAGCTCATTTTTCCATACTCCTCCAGACCTGGAAATTACTTAAATCAAATTCCATATTTTACCAAAGGCATAGGAACCCTGTAATATGTTACTTTTTAGAAAATGTAATCTGATTACGTTACTTGTAATGCATTACCCCCAACACTGGCTCTGACAGATCTGCTCAGATCTCTACAGCATCGAAATACTGTTATTAAGTAATTAACGACTTTTATTATTCACTTAGGAAATAAGTTCAAAGGTAGCATGGCCACAAATGTGTCATTGCACAAAACTATTTATTATGAATATACTAACAGACAGAGAGAGAAACAGGTATGAAAGAAACTCACATAGTAGAAGCCGTCATCGTCCATGTCACCGAACACATAGATAACGTCGCCTGCGCTGAAGGTCAGTTCAGCCTGGACAAACAGTACATTAATATCTCATGCTTTAGACCGTTTACTAGCATAAGGAGTTTTTTGTCATAGTAATAAGGTCACCTCTATGTCCGCATTGGGAGAACTCTCTCTCGGGTCGTAGTCAAAGATGGCCACCATCCTGCGAGGTCTGGAGCTTCCCATCGAACCAGCCGAGCGACTGAAGTCTGCAAGTCAAAAACAATGAGCGTCTTTAAAGATGCCGTGGGTGAAAATGACACAGAAAGGGACAGAAATGCCAGAAAATACATATGTTTCTGAAATGGAACATTTGATATATTTGTGAAATCTCTATTATGGGTTTATCGGGTGATGATTTGAGCTTGAATATGAAGGAAACGACCTCAAAACATGAAATTACAATTATATCATAATCTACTGTGATGGTTGACAGTAAAAACTACTTCAGATGTATTCTAGCATTTTATGCATTATTTACAACCATGTTAATATTTGCAGATTTTATGAACTTGAGTGTTTCAATTAATTGATTTGTTTGAAATATTTGTTTGCTGTGAACTATACGGTTAGAAAAACAATCTGCAAAAATGCCCATTTAAAAAAAAAGTTGAATTTGATAATGTCACAAACTTGCATCACGGTGATTAATTACACAATATAAAGAAAATAGAAAACAACTGAACTAATATTCAACATTATAACTGTAAGACAGATACACCCTATGCACGTTTATGAACACTAAACTTCAAGCTATGTAAGCTTAATTTCTGCATTATTGTATAATGTTAGACCATTATTCATAAAGGGTATCAGTTTCAGGTCAACAAGTGTCATGGCAGAGGAATAGTTTGAAAACAGTTTAGCCGAGGAAGTTAATTAAACAGTTAATTAAAAGGTTGATGTGTGTACAGTAACAGAAGTAGTGTCAGAGAATGAAACTCAGTCTATCTCTATCAAGAATGCATGTTAATTATATACAACTCTTTCTGCATTTGTGTTTAAAAAAATCTTCATGCATGATAAACACTGAACAGAAGTTAAAAACACTCCTCAAGAGAAACACACAGAAATCACATGCAGAGTGAAGCAAATCACAGAAGACATGAGCTCAGCTGTCCAATGAGAGACTGAAAGATCTTTAGTGGTTAGTTCAGAGATGAGGGTGAGTGGATGCAGATCTCCATGTTAACAGCATGCAGCACTGCATCAGTACATCAGCATGCAGTTAAACTGTCAGTCACATGAGGCTAGAAAACATGAAAGAGAACCGCAGGACGGGACAGGAGGAGCTCAAACCTTGACTGGAGGAGTCCATAGCGGACGGGTCGTCCAACACCGCAGCCGACTCCACTGGAAAGGACAGAAGTGGGCGGGGAGGGAAGGGTTAGACACAATCTGATTGGCTGCCTGACCCTGATTGACACTCGGGCTCACGGGGAAAAAGAAAACTCAAACAAACAAAATGAGCCACAGCACTTTGAGAATAGGAGTGAAGTGGTTATGAGCCACAGTCGCACACACACACACACACACACACACACACACACACACACACACACACACACACACACACTCTTCAGGTAGTCAGCTTCAGAGAGGTGGTGAGTTGACCAAAGGGGGCTGTGAGCCCAAACATTAGAAAACACTTATTTAAAGAAATCATTCCAGGTTCAAGATTGACAGCATCTGTGGCACTCTCACTTAATACAATACAAAAACATGTTTATACACACTACCGGTCAAAATGGGGATCAGAATGATTTTTTATGTTTCTTCTGCTCATCAAGGCTGCATTTACTTATCAGGAAAAAAATGTATATTGTGAAATATTATTATCATGTAAAATAACGTTTTTATATTTTAAAAGACATTCAACTGTAATTTATTCCTGTGATGCAAAGCTGAATTATTTTAGCATCATTCCTCCAGTCTTCAGTGTCACATGATCTTCAGAAATCATTCTGATATGATGATTTATTATCAGTGCTGGAAACTGGAAAGTGCTGCTTAAAATTTTTTGGAACCTGTGATCATTTTTTTTCAGGATTCTTTAATGAATAAATCAACGAATCATGCACAATAATCCAGGAACATTTATTTGGTAAAAAAAAGGTTAATTTAAATTTGATGCTGAATGTGGTTCAAAACTAAACCAGTGAGACTAAGAACATCTAATGTTCGTCTCCCCCTTTGGTCAGAGTTCCTGATGCAGAAGCAGAAAGCTGATGGGAGTGAATTCAGCAAACCAAATCTCAGAGAGCAGGAGGAGACAGCGAGCGCTGACACACACCTTTCTTGGAGCGTCTAGGTTTCGGCGGTGCAGCGGGGCGGCGTGGAAGCTGTGCATGTAAGCGGGCGTCTTTATGAAATTTAAACAGGATACGAGGGGGAAAAAAAGACAAGTAGCAGACAAGAATGAATGAGAAGCCAAAAAAAAAAGCAAAACCTCACAAAACAAGCATCAAGCTGAAAACAAGAATAAGAATAAGCATTAGCATCAGCAATGAGGAACAGCAGTGAGAAAGAAAGAACTGATCCACCACTGCAGCAAAGCATTCTGGGAAACAAGATCCTCTGTCGCTCTTTGAACTGCTTACAGTGACCACAAAAACACACAGCACAACAACAGCACTTTGACACTTATATAAAACCGGCAAAGCTTTGTGATCTGAAATTAAACATAGACTGTGAAACATAAACCAGTCAAAGCTTGTTTCTGCCATGGGTTAAAAAAAAAGTAATTGTGACTTTTTCTCTCACAATTTAGACTTTTCTTTCATAATGCTGAAAAAAACAATAATGAATCATAAGATATTATCTCGCAGTGGCAAGAAAATAAAAGATGCAAAATGCAAATGCAAAATATAAACAGAATGGTGAGATAAATTAGCAATTCGCTAAAAAATCTGAGAATTTTAAGAGAAAAATTTAAAATTGTGACACATAACACGGAAAAAGAACACAACAGGAATCTGAATTCCAAATTCTTGCCACATTTTGCTGTCATTTCTAAGTTCTTAACAGAGGAGATTCTTGATATCTCTTTTTATCACTCTGTGATTGTCACCATGTTTTGAGAAAAAGATCTCATTTTATATAAATCAGGTGAATAATGTATAAACAAATCCCCTGTAAATACCTTAGATAGATAAGAATAAAACTGTGAAGTTTGGTGTATGCATGTGCTGCTGAAGTGGAGAAAAAAACACATCTACATACCTAAATAGATGAGGTGTAATAAACACTTGAAAGTGTATTTAGGATTTTTTCTCTCCACAAGTCTGAAAGAAATCATGTTATGGAACCAAAATCTCAAAAAGCAATGGTATTACCTTTAGCGTCTCGCCTTAAATGAGATAAAGACTACTACATGTATCTTAATAGATTACAGAATAAAGCACCACATATCACCACCATCACTTCAAGATCACTTTAAGTTTCCTCACAGTTGTTAGCTTGAAGCCTATTTTAAATCTCGCGTCTGCAAGTGTGATTCCAGCTATGCTAAAATGTCAGCTGCGGCTAGATTTCTGTGGCTTTTTCTTTGAACAATTACAGGGAGTTAAGAGATTTATTTTTCCTTTAGAAACATGCTGAAAATATGACCTTAAATAAATGATAAGTCTGACTACTGCAAAACCTAGTCAGACAGCACATTAAGATCCTGATTTGAAGCCAAGCAGTGACATTATGCTAATGAGTTTTAATGATTACAGCTGGAATCAAATGAGATCTCCACATACAAATATGTCAAACATGACATCTGTTGGTGTGAAAGCTGACATTGAGGTGTAGATGTGCGAGTCTGACGCATGCGCTGATGAACACACCTATCTTTTCCAATGAGGTCTCTGTGGAGAGGAAGCCCTGCATCAGGAGCTGGTCTCTGGTCTCCTCATCATCAACCTGGATCTCTGAAACCATGTTACACGGCACATAGCCACGACGGCCACCCGCCTCGCCCCGGAAGAAACCATCCGCATCTTTGTCCCCATAAACCTGCAGAGAAGAAACACTGCAATCAACTTTCTACAGGAACTGTGACAGAGCAAAGTGATATTTCTTTGGTATTATTTGATATCTATAATGAGAGCAATAAGGTTTTGTGGGCATAAATCTATAACTTTTATATTATTAGTAATATTTCAAGATGAAGACCTACTGGACTGTTGCATCTTAGATTTATTTGATTATTTTTATTTTTTTAATCCACGTTAAAATGTATCAAATCTGATCCTCAGGCTTTTGTAGAACATCTCCCAAGCATCATTGTATTCTGTGTTTAGATCATTTAAATCTCATCTTAATATACCAGAGTGATGACTGATATTTATATCATTTTATGCAAGTATCTACTATACTGTTACAGTATAAAGATCTCATTGAGTTACAACAGATGCATCAGAATATCACACTTTTTAGCCATACAAAGATCAGCATCTGCACCAAACTGAATATTTCTGCTTAGTTTGGGAATTAATCGGAGCTGTTTGTCCTCAGACTATCAGACTATATGAGCCATAAAAGCAGAATGTATCTAATATGTCTCAAAACATAAAACATACAGTATATGCAAACTTAATATAAACTGTTCCATGTCTACTAATATTATATATGTCGCTATTTATAGGGTTAAGAGTCATACCTTGATAATCTGGCCTTCTTTAAAGGGAAGCTCTTCTTCAGCAGCATCAGGATTGGGGGACATGACTGCAGGATCATATGGGAAGAGGGCAACAAACACTCTCACCTCATTTTCTCCAGATGCTCTGGGCTCTGCAACACCAAAGAGCAAACGCAAACTTGTCAAGAAAATATTTCATAGGATATATTATGAGACTAACACATTGGTGGGTAATCTGGACATGTCATGTCTGTATCACATTTTGAAAAACTGAAGTTGGAATTGTCCAAAGTAATGTTACATTTAATGCAACGTTCCATGACGAATGTGAAATGTTACAATCAGTTAACTAATGTTTGAGGTCTCCCCCGCCTGAAAAGCATAATGGTGCGGCCCAGGCGTGTCCTTAAGTGAGGTAATCAAACTAAAACCTCCTGATCCTAAGCCGCCATGAGTGGCTACAGAAACGTGTGCTCACGATTCATCTGTACAGAGCGAGAATGACAGGAAGACACACACACACACAAATGTCTTTTTAGATAACAACAACAACAAAAAACTTTTGTGAATTTCAATAATGTTGTCATGGAAGCGATTAAAACCAAACAATATAGACAAATCGGTATTATATTTAATAAAACCAACCCACTTCTGGTTCTCAGTGTTGATTGGCCATGCTAATATTTCCCATAATGTGTTAAAAATCACTATGTCTCACAATTAAGCAACTGTGCTGAACAATCAATTACTATATGAACTGATAAAAATGCATCACTGTGCAAAGTGTCTACTAAATAAGTCTATGCAACTGCACAGATGAAGTTACATGTGTAAATAAATGGAAAGCAAACACAAATGCTCCAAAACACCATCCATAATTTTCCTGTGCTATTTATTGGACGTGCATGAAAGATAACACTGCTGTACACTGCAGTCTGAAAGCAACACTCAAACATCTGTCAGGATCATCAGGTCAAAGGTCAGTACTCTGAAGTCATCAGGATCAATTTCCTGTTTCTAGATGGATTGGATGAGGACTATAGTGTAAAACAGAGATGTATAATCAGTGGTGCTAACAGGTGTCTGTCATTTTTGTGTTAAGCTCCAGCAGTGAGATGTGCTAATCTCATTAGTGAGGATCAAGACCATCTGTAGCAACAATCAAGGGCAGAGCAAAGAAAAGAGGACATTCAACTACCTCTGTGGGTCATATTTGAGTGCAAATATACAAAAAAAGGGGCTACCTTTCGGAAAACCATCTTGCCCTCAAAGACAAAAACGATTTTAATTGTAAAAGTGCTAGGCTACAAAGTGTAGGTATCTGGGATGTTGTCCACTTCCAAATTTCTGTGGTGACTTCATAATACTTTATATTACTTGACTGTTCACAAATGCAAATCTGTGGGCTTTCAGTTAAATAAATTGTATGTCTGATCACTTAGAAAAGTAACAGCACTCCTCAACAAGCTAGGTCTGAATGTATTACATGCCACACTTTAATACATTGTGTTACAGGTTTTATCATATAACTAACTCTTAGAATAAGCAGTTAGACTAGGCTAGATACATGTGTTGCTTTGGCTGAAACTAAGTTTGCAGAAGAACAGTTAAGGGCAATTAAAAGTTCAGTGAGTGGACAGATAATTGAGAAAGAGAGAAAAGGATGTGATCTAAATAAGAGCTAAACACTGTTCACATTGAGAGAGAGAGAGAGAGAGAGAGAAGGAAGTGAGAGATTCTCACCTCTATGTAGTCTAATTTCAGACCGTGGCGATTTTGGAGTGACGTCGCACCACATTGCACCTGGATCTGCCAACGATGCTTCTCTTCCACCTGCCTCCTGGTTTGAGAAAAACAAACAGTCAGATAATGTCACGTGGGATACAGCCCCGGACATCATGGCAAGCACTTCAGATTAGTGAACATGTATTCACTATTAACTAAAGAGTTTTCCCTCAGTAAACGTCTAATTTGCTGCTTACGGATAGTAAGCAAGGTGGTTGTTTCTAGTAGGTATGTTTAGGATTAATGGAACTAGAATATTGTCATGCAAAATAAGGCATTAATATGTCCTTTATAAATAGTAATAAACAGCGAATATGTAAGTAAAATGCAGGCTAATAAGCAACAAATTAATAGTGAATAGTGTTCCCTAATCTAAAATGTTAATGTACAACTGTAACATCACAAAATCTGCATGTAATACCACTAATGGACACTAGGGGCTCCAGACTAGACCAATCGCTTAGGAGCCACTTGCTTCTGTTAAAACATTTTGTAATTTTGACAAATTACAGAATCAGAACAGTCTATATTAAAGGGTGTCCATTTTCTACTCACCCTTGAAGCATCCTAGGTGTATGTGACTTTCTTCTTTCAGAATAATCTAATCGCTGTAAAAAAAATAAAATAATATCTCCGTGTCCCACAGTCAGGAGATGTTAGAAAAAAAGTGTTTTTTTACATTTGAAATCGGGATATTTATCTTACAAAAATGTATGGATTAGCTACAGGGGGCCTTTATTCACCCCCAGGAGCCGTGTGAGGGACATTTTATTACAGATGTGTGCACTTTATTTAATGTCATCTGAACTGTTGACAACAAACACCCGATTACCCCCATCGAAAGTCTTGGAAGAGCAATTTTTAATATAACTCAGATTGGATTATTTTGAAATAAGAAAGTCACATACACCTAGGATGCTTCGAGGGTGAGTAGAACATGGACAAATTTTACTTTTTGGGTGAACTAACCCTTTAAATAAATTGCCAAGCTAGCATTTGGAAAATTTCCTGTACACAATGTTACTGTGTGCAGTTTACTTTGCTTAGCTTGCAACCTAATAACTATATTCAAGAGCTTCTATGTACAATGACCTGCGATTGCATTGGCCAGACATTAATATCTGTGTTTGTGCACCTTCCTAGGGTATATGGACATGAAGTTCTGGCATCTTAGGCTAATTGCAAATAGATTTGAAATCACTGTTGCAAGCTCTTTTGTACTGAATTAGCAATTAGCCTGGAGCCCTGAAATACACACACAATCAAAAAAGCCCCTGCTCAAGCGACGTTTGATTCCAGATCAACATAAGCAGCACTTGGGGTTGTTCTTCTTGCAACAGTGCAATTATAGGAAAAGAGGAGATCCCTGTGCAAGCACAACATACAGTTTCATACAGCACTTCGGTGTGGTCCAGTGTCTACTTTAACTGCTCAAGCAGTCTCTGGACAACCTTGACAATACGTGGGTCAAGAAGCATCCCATTTGTGTCAAGGAAAGGAGATGCAACAGAGCAATAAAACCTATTGAGTGATAATGTACAGCCACAGTCTTAGAACATCAATGTTCAACACTGGGAAGAATAAGATGTAGGACAAATGCATAGAGCAGTGCTGCCAGCTGTGCTACTACAAATACGAATATGCCTTGACTAGAGACTGAGAGAAAGGGTGTAGGGTACACAAGAAGCGAGATGTACAGGCTTAAACCTTTTGTTTCCACAGTAAAATTTGAGTTGGAGAGTCATTGAGCACTTGGTGGAATTCCATATGACTTGATGAAACATGAAAAATACATACAGAAATGCTACAATATGGTCTTTTCCAAAAGGATTGTAAATTAAAATGTTAAGTAGAACTTTAACCTGAATTGCTCAGTTCCTTAAGACAATCATCATCAATTCCAACAATACAATTAAGCCAGGGGTTCTCAACTCTGACCCTTGAGGTCCTCTTTTCTGTAGATTTTAGTTCCAACATTAATTAAACACACTTGAATCACTTATTAGGTGAGGTCTTTAAGGTTACAGGCAAGTGAGTTTGAACAGTGTTGGAGCTAAACTCTAAAGGAAAGTGGATATTTAGGGCCAGAGTTGAGACCCCCTAGTTCTAGACCTTTCAAATATGATAAAACAAGTAGGACAAATTAAGCTACAGTGAACCGATAAGTATAGCAGTTGATTTGGGTGCAAACTTGGTCATTTTTGCTTTTAGGACACAAAAGGTTTCAGCCATCTCCTAAAGGGATGGACAGGTTCTCAAAGAGAGCTTCTCAAGGGATAGATGGCTGTGGTAGAACAGGAGACAGATGGACAGATGACAACCCACCCATGAGTGGCTGGTTTGGGGCAGCTCTGGCTGGGGTCTGCATGTCAGGGGCAAGTGGTGGTACTCATTGTTAACGCCTTCAACCCACCACTCCGAGCTCATTTGTTCTAACACCACTGCTCCAGGATCAAACAGCTGAGGCTCCTCGTCGTTATCGGTTCCATACTCTACGTCAATCTCTGTTGAGGGTCCAGTGGGTGACTTCACACGGTGAATGGTCTTGCTAAGTAAATGCGGTCCCTGCCCTTTTCCTGAAGTCATCTGGCTACGGAGCAAGGCCTCTCTCCTGAGTCGGTCGCCATGACCTTTGTGTGGTGTACAACGTGCAGCCACATTAACAGAACTAGGCCCAGCGTACAGACTACTGTCAGAGTTCAACTCCACCTCCTCCTCATCCAGATAGTTGATGGTGTCCACCGTGTCAGCGTAGTGCACTCTGGGTCTAGTCCTGACTGGCACATTCCCTTTGTACCTTACTACGGGTGAATCAGATTCCATTTTATGTCCCTGATTATGATGATTGGGGGAATGTCCACCACCATCATGTCCACTTTGGCGGCCCTTGCCAGAAGTTGTTCGGCCTGGGGAAGGCCTAGTGTAGGGTTCAGATTCAGTGTTGTCTTCTTCTTCTGTGACTTCTGGGATGCTAAAGAGCTGCTTGTTGTGGTAGGCTTGAGGGGGGAGCTTTATAATCCTCTCCAAAATTTCTTCATCGCTGTCAGGTTCCCACATTTCAGACTAGGGTTGTTTTGGAGGAGCATTGGGATATACCAGAGTAGAAAACGAGCAAGGTGAAAGATCGAGAACATACAGAGGCGGCAAAGGTTTGATTGGTGTCAAAAGTGGAAAATTGAACAAAAAGCAAAGAAACAAGAAAATTAGAATGCAACATAGGAAATATGAGAATAGAAGAACGTAAATGACAAGTATGGCTAAAACTGAGTTATAGCTAAAAGTTTTCACTAGTAATTACAGACAATCAGAGCCTGCTTAATGGTTAATATATCATTATATTGAGCAGGATATTGAACCTGTGGCATTTCACTGTGATCGTGATTATCTGGTGCAATACCAAAAGTCACACTGCAGTAGGACTTAACTTTTTGTCAAAAGGTTCACTGAGGAACATTCAGTACAACATCCATGTGCATGTACATACCCTGCCCGTAGGAGCTGTACTGTAACCTCTGGAGATGTCAGTAATTGGTTCAGAGTACAGATCTTCCTCCTCTTCTTCCAGTATGTCAGACAGATCAGACTGACTGCTCTCCCCTTGGTAGTCTGGGGGAGGGTCCATAAGACCACCAGCATAGACCTAATAATGTACCACAAAAACAATAACTTCAACACAGTTTTCTGAGACACTACGACAGGGTCCAATCCTGCTCCTGAAGAATTAAGTTGCAATTGCCCCAATACACTTGTCTGGAAGTTTCTAGTAATTCCAAACACATTGATTAGCTCGTTCAAATGTATTTAACTTGGGCTGGAGCTACACTTTGTAAAACAGTGGCCCTCCAGGAACAGGTCTGGGCACCCCTGCACTAGGACAACACAATGTTTCAAATAATTAAGGTGTTTCTCTGCTGGATTAAATTAGTATTTTAAGGAAGGAAGATTAGCTCTGAGAAAAATAGTAAGATAATTAAATGAGTGCAGTCCAAAAAGATAACAACTGCACAGGGACACACATGGTCTCCAGATTTAGTTTGGAAACTGGCCTTTATTCGAGGTTGAGGTACAGGCCGCAGGAACTCCTCCATGGATACGAGCCTGGTGTTCTCCCTGTCCTCCTCTGGCTCTGATTCAAAGGGTGACGGATTCAGAGGTCTCAGTGGGTGCGTATCTGGAATATCGAGAGGGTCCTTTCCTGGGATGTTGACTTTGGGGCAGGTGGAACTGGTTGGTGGTGGTGTGTGAAGTTTGGCACGTGGATCCTCCAAGAAGTTGGAGAGGGAGGCAACAGGATGCAGGCCTCCTGGGCTGTCTGTCTCTCTGCTTGTGTTTTGCACAGCAGGAGCCACACTAGACTGCTCTGGCACTGATGCAGGTACAACAATAGGTGCAGGTATAGGTGCAGGTTTGGCCGCAGACATGGGCACAGGCATGGTAGCAGGTGCTGGCACAACTACAGGACCTGCCACTGTCATGGACAATGGTGTGGGCATAGGTCCTGGTGAGGTCAAGGGAGCTGGTATGGCCATGAATGTTGGTGTAGCAAGAGGCACAGGCACGACCATGGGTGCATGTGTAACCATGGGTGTAGATACACTCACCTGTTGATGGAGATGCTTTATTAGCTTACAAAATTACTACTCAAAATGATACAATACTTATTCCCAACCAATTTCCAATATTAAACAGAACCCATAGATCCCAGATCTCTACACATGGACAATTAATCTCAGCCAACTTAAGAAAAAATAATTATATTTTAAGAATTCGGATAGGGTAAAGCAGTAAATAAAATTTATAGCAGAAGGTTATTGGTCTTAGGCCAAAATTTAGTGAAAAGTCCTGGGTGTTTTCTTAACAATAACCTCAAATGGGAAGGTTATATTACATGTTTTATGAAGACCATGAACAGACCAAAATTTAACATCCACTTCAGTTATAAAATCTCCTTCATGTCTGAGTTTTATTAAATATGGCACAAAGAGATGCCCCAGGGTTCCAAGCAGAAGGTCATTTTGCACGGACATTCCACGGATGCTAAGCATCTCCTTTTGCACATGGGTAAACAATGACAACATTTTAATTTTTGGCTCTTTAAGGATATGGTATAAGCTAATTACTTATTATTTGCACATTCAGTAGTGACTAAAGTAGATTAGTCACAGACAAGTAGATTTTTAGTTTAAACTCACCGTTGAGTTAGTACATGAGGTATATATCGACAATGCCTCCTGTGCTGGCATGGGTGCAGCTGGTGTTGGATTTGCCCAGGCTTCTACATAGGAAGCAGGAGACGGAGATGCCTCACGGGTGGTTGCATTGGGTGCACTGACATAGACTCCCCGAACAGGACCAGTGGTGTGTTCATCCATTGTAGCAGTGTTTGGCAGAATGGGCAATTTGACAGATGAGAGAGATGTGGCACAGACAGCAGGATCTGGGTTGGCACTGGCCATGAGGACACTGGTGGTGGCTGGCACAGACTGGCATTGAGGCAATGAGGCACCGGACATGATGGCAGGTAATTTGGCGGGCACATTTACCGGCAATGAGTCCACCGACTCGCCAAAAGCTGACATGGTCCGCACGGTGAGCTCATGGGCCGCCTGTAATGTTTGGATCTGAGATGGACCAATCAGAGCGCTGCCTGCTGTGGGTGACGACACCTCTAATACCTGCAGACAAAGGTGAGAGAGTTAAACATGCACATTTACTGTAGAAATAAAAGCTGCATGATTAATTAATCAAAATCGGGGTCGAAATAAATCATCTGGTTTAGAAGTAAATACTGCTCCATCTGAAAACACAGCTAGTGTGAGTCGCTTATAACATGCATTTAAAAAATCAACATGCATAAAACATCATTCAAGACATGCATAAAACAGCATAAAAGAGATGATGTGACTTCTTACACAGAATAAGGCATAGTATTTCATAGTATTCTATGCAGTGATAAAGGCTATATCAGGTAGCATGGCATTATATATATATACTTTATTAAAATGAAAATTATAATACGAAGATCTCAGATAAACCACATATTGTCGTAGTTGTGTTTTTAATAGTCATGTTGAATTAATGAATGCAGTTCAATCTTCTGTTTTATTCAGCTACAACTTTAGGGATTTCCTGGAACGAGGTGCTTCACCTTTCGTCTGTAGGACATATTTGGTGTTTCAATGCAAGAGCACCATCTGGCCTTCGGATATAGCAGTATTTACTATTGATCACCCTGCTCAACTGACAAGCTGCACATAATAAAAAAAATTGAGCAGCTTTTGCCTAATTGTGACTGCTATTTAATGTAGATTAATTGTGGAGCTCTAGTAGAAATTATAATATAAAGTGGACTTTTCAGAAGAATTCTTTGGTTCACCTTCTTCTTGTCAGCATAAATGGTGTAGCCAGTGACCCGTACACCATTGGATGTCCCAGCAGCATCTATAGTAACAGGCAGCCAACTGATCTGAGCTATTCCTGGAGATGGGCCCTGCTCCAACTGCACATCCAGAGGAGCATCAGGAGGACCTGGAGGACAAGGGTAAAGGTCAAATCAAAGGAAGTTAAAGTTAAAATTAGATCAAAAAGGAATCTTACTCAGTGTTGGGCAGTGTTGTGGGTAACGCATTACAAGTAACGCGAGTTACGTAATCAGATTACTTTTTAAGTAATGCATTACTTTTAGATTTACAAGAAAATATCTGAGTTGCTTTTTCAAAAAAGTAACTTCAGTTACTTTGTTTTCCCATTTATTGACTGCCAAGAGTCCTGTCCCCATATTGGGAGAAATCAGAAGTACAGAGGCATTGTGTTTGCTGTGTTAACATGATGTAGTTATAGACTAAATGTGAATGTGCATCAATTCATCCCACTCGGAAAAAAAAGATTTAGTATTCATCAAAATAAACTAAAATGCAAACTCAGAATAAGATGCAAACCTGCAATAATTAAATATGTTAACACAAATTTATCTAATCCCATTATATTAACCAATGTCTTTGCTACAGGCCTTTGTAATCCAGTTCAACCATACTAATAAGCAAAGATGACTTTAGATTAACTAACAATTGTGCTTCATTGTTTTTTTTTATTGCTGAAGACTGTTGAACCTTCTTCTCCTGTGTTCTTCTACTTCTACTGTACAGACGTGAAACCTGAGGTTTATTCATTACACTTTTTAGTGTGAAAGGTCTATTACATTTGCTATAAATAGAACTTCTTATGTTAAAAACAATCAAGCCCTGCTCATATTTAAAAAGTAACGCAAAAGTAACACATTTAAAAGTAATGCATTACAATATTGCGTTACTCCCTAAAAAAGTAACTAATTACATTACTTAGTTATTTTGTATGGAAAAATGTGTTTCGTTACATTTGCGCTTTAATATAAAATAAGTTCTTGAAGGCTGAAGGAAGTGTAAATTCATGTCTGTACAGTAGAGGGTGCAGCTCAAACTATGACGCAGAAGAAGAAAGTTTTTATATTTGATTTATATATGTTAATTTAGACGTTATGCACTTTTTTATAGATAGTTGTTGTTTCATTGCATTAAATAAACAATTTAATGCGCTTCATTATTTAGCTCATTGAGCCCTCCGGTGGCCTCGGTAGACAAGACAAAAGTTTCCTTGATCTGCACAAAAAACATAAGAAAGGAGATATTTGTTTACATTTTATTTTGTGTATGACTACAAAACAAACAAACAAAAAACTATTTGTTGTCTTAATAAATTGGGTAAATCAAACATACAGTGGTTAAAAAAAAATCTATTGCTCTTTCTTTTAAAAAGGATTATAAAAAACGTCAATAATTATCGATACCGAACGATACGAAAAATTATATCGTTGATACATTTTTAGCTAAATTGCACAGCCCTACCCAATCCCCCACCCGCCGATGTCATCGTCTATCTGTAGACATTGCCTGATGCCAATTTATAGACATTGCTCAACCCTATTTGCATCTCACCTGCAGACAGGGTTTTGAAAGAGGTCACTGCGATTTTGCGTTCTCTGCACTCCGGCGGTAGTTCCCAGGCTGTGCGGTGTGGCCTGGCCTCCACTTTAACGTTGTAATGCATGTTGGGTGTAAGGTTGCTGAGGCACAGTGAATAGCATCCCGCCTTTACCAGCTCACACTCCTCATCGTTTAAAGACACAATGTGCACATAGTTACTGTTGCTAGGCAGCCAGGTTAGGCTGGCCGAGGTAGCCGATATGCGTTCAACACGCAGTTGAGTCGGCGCTACGCTCACGTCCCGTCCGACTAGCATACTGCAACGCAGCTGATCCGAGTTGCCTCGCTCTGTCAGGCACTGCACTACAATCCGATATGCCTTCTGCGCCAAATCTAGCCTCTCCAGAACAGCCTTCGTTTGGGTACCAAATGGCACATTGAGTCGCAACTCGTGGTCCACGTAGACATTATAGCTAAACACAGAACCCCAGCCAGCCGGGACCAGTGGAGATTCCCAGCCGATGATGACACTCTTGGCTAACTGCTTGATTAGCGCTAGCTTGCGGGGGTAAGGCACAGTGTTCACCCCAACCTCCTCTAGATCCAAGTCTAAGCCATTACTGAGCGGGGCGGACAGGGCAGGGTTAGCTTTGGCATTTTCACCGGGAGCCGATGCTGTCATGGAGGTCTCTGTCCTCTCGGAGGCGCTGTGGGCGAAGCGTAAGTGGTGTTGGTGCAGCCGCTCACTGCCACTGTGGAAGCTGCTCTCCTGGAAGGAATTATGGGACATATCGCCAGCCTGGTGAGGGTGTGAGCTCATGAAGTCATCGTCTGACATGCGCTCCACAAAGTTGGAGGGAACGAGGCCTCTTCTGCCATCCATCAGCTCGCCTACAGGGGGATACAGAAAGATGGTGTAACACAATACTGTTAGGTATAGGGAGTAATGTTGAAGGAAATTTAAACTAGATTTTTAGAAGTTTAGAAATGAGAACTGAATTAGATTTTTACATTTTCTGGGCAAAAGTGTGATGAGAAGTATACACACACACACATACACAATTTAAATTATATACAGCATATATGTTTATATCGATATATGTTTATATCTATCTATCTATATATCTATATCTATATCTATATATATATATATATATATATATATATATATATATATATATATATATATAAAACCTATATAAACATTAGAAATTTATAATTAATTTTTTTACTATTCATTACTATTCAAAAATCAATGATTTCAAAAACTGTAACAGATATTAATAAAATATGTTATAAATATTAAATATTTTCAGCATTTATGTAAAACAATTGTATTATTCATTACAAAAAAAAGATGTAAAAAGTAAAAGCATTAATAAAAATTATATTACAAATACTTATTTTTTGCATTTATGAAAGCAAATCTTATTATTAATTAAAAATATATATTTGTTAACATTTGTAAAAATATTTTAAATATATATTATCATTTATAAAAAAAACAAAAAACTATTACTCATTAAAAATCAATGACTTAAAAACTTTTTTTTTTTTTTTAATCTCAGGCAGATACTGCCTGCATACTGAATGAGTACTACAAAAGAAAGCTACAAGTTAAAATCTGGAAATTTTAACATTCATTTTTTTTTATATACTGGTCTCATATGAGTGCAACATTTATTTTTTATCTTTTTTTTATTTTTATTAAAGAATAATAAAGTATTAAAATGGTAAAAAAGAATTAAACAAATTGTAATAAACTCACCCTCATAAAAGCCATCATCATCCATGTCTCCATAGACGTAAATGTACTCCCCCGCTGTGAGGGGCAACTCGACCTCTGGGTTATCATTAGGACCATCAAAGGGATTGTAACTGCAATTAGAAAATAAAACAAGCCTCCATTTAAACTGTGTTATTTGATCGATGTTAAGATACTCTCTCACTTGAACTGTATCATTCAACTAAACCATTCACAGGTTGATTTTCTCCACGACAATGTTGATGGCCATGGCAGTTTAGCACATGCTGTAAGCTCGTAAGCAGAAATCAATAAATGAAGATAAATACTGTTTACCTGTACCGTGCGATGAAGACCTGGAGTTTCGCTGCTCCTTTACTGACTGAATACGACGCCTGAGAAACATCAATATCCAGCTCCTCAACTTCACTAGCAGTGTCCACCTGAAACACACACATCAACACACACACAGCATATTGAACACATAGGATAGTAAAATCAATAGGCTAAAAAACTTTAAATTGGAAAGGAGAAACACTTTCCAGATGTTTTGTTGTTGTATTTCCGATGATTCTAATCACTAAGATGTCTGCATGGACAGATTACATGACCCCTGATCTTCAAAAACCATGAGCAAAACTCAAAACCACAAAAAACAATAAGAACTATGCATGCATTGTGCTCATTTACCTAACATTATGCAGCACATGCAGAATGTCAATTTTTCAGGTCTGTGGTTTAATAAACCTGCAGAGTCAGCTGCTGAAATCATCTAAATATAGTGCTGCTGTGAGTAAGAAGTAATGGAGGCATGCAGGCAGTATTTATAGCTCAAGGGTAAAACCCTTTTATGGATAATCACTTACAACTACTACAGCCTTCATAATCCAGCAGCACTGCTCAGGATTATCTCACTGAATATCAGCTTTAGACAGCGGCACACGCGCCGAGAGCGAGAGGAACAGTTTTTAAACTTCCCAGCTAAAGCTCAAAAGCTTTAATGTAAACTCATAGATGAAATCTAACCCAGACAAAACCAACAAATGACCGGCATTCTAGATGATTCGACATAAAAGCAGTGCAGCAAAACAATCAGCTCTGTATGTGTCTACATTTGTAACTTCTTTTATTTAGTTATGAAGTCCTAGTTCATGTCAAAAAAGGTTACAGACCCCTGTACTAGACACATGTACTTATAAGCAATGTATATATATATATATATATGTGTGTGTGTGTATAAATAGTTTAAGGACAATGATAAAAACACTAATCCAGCTGTCTAACAAACCTGAAACTGTATATAACAAATATTGGCTCTTTTTGCGTCTGTGCATCCCTTTAAACACTGGTATCTCCTCTCACCTCATGTGTAGGACTGGCCTTTCTGGGGCTGGCTGGGTGAGATCCAGCAGATTTGGGTGAGAGGTGAGTTGTCTCAGATCTGGGTAGCGTAGGGCTGGACGTTGAGCCGGACTTCAGGCTGATGGCAGGCAGCTCTCGGTGTTTGACGGTCGGTGAGCGTTCTGGACGTGACAGTTCAGCTGCGTGTGGAGTGGAGCCTGTCCGCAAAACCGCAGCCACATCTAACGTGCAACGATTGCAGAGAAGTACAACTTAAAATAATGCTGATCATAAATTTGAGAAGATATTGAGATGTCTGGGTTCTGGATGCACTGATATATCGGCCAATAATCAGTATCGGCTGCTAAAAGCAATCATCAGAACTATCAGCCATTGTTATTTGATTGTGATTATTATATGTGAACATGAAGAAGTCTCTGTGGTATATTTGTAGCAATAGCTAAAAATACATTGTATGGGTCAAAATTATTGAAGTTCCTTTTATGGCAAAAATCATTAGAATATTAAGTAAAGACCATGTTCCAGGAAGATATTTTGCAAATTTCCTACCGTAAATATATAAAAACTTCATTTTTGATTAGTAATATGCATTGTTAAGAACTTCATTTGAACAACTTTAAAGTCGATTTTCTCAATAATTTGATTTTTTTTTTTTTTGCACCCTCAGATTCCAGATTTTCAATTAACTTCAAATAGTTGTATCTCAGACAAATATTGTCCTCCTAACAAACTATATATCAATGGAAAGCTTATTTATTCAGAATTTAAGATGATTTATAAATCTCAATTTTGAAAAATGTACACTTAAGACTGGTTTTGTGGTCCAGATTCACATATATTAAAATATATAGAACTGAAAATAATAGTTTTATTGTTCATTTTAACCTATAGTATTATGCACCAGTACCAAATGAGAAGGCTCATTTTACAGCATTAATTGGGAGAGATTTTTTCCTTTAAGAAAACTAAACTATTATTATTATATGAATAATCGGTTATTGGTATCAGCTAGGACATTTAGTATCGGTGCATCCCTAGTATGTCCTCAATGAGATAAACATGCATATGTGTGTATGCACAGATGTGGGATAATGCTTTGAGCTGCGGTTTACAAGGATGTGTTCATGTGTCTAGTCGACCCCTGTGATCTACAGGTCAGAATCAGGCTGATTAAGTGAAAACCATCTGCTTGCATAAAGGTCACGACCCCCATCACTGAGACTCCAATAGAAATCATTATTTGACCTTCATCTCCTCCCTCTGCTCACAATTATACATTGTTTGCCTGATATAAAATGTCATTTGCATTGAGCATTTTCATCTGCAGCTTTAAGAATTCATTATATTGCAGAGGATTAATTAGAAAAAGCAAATAGAAACACAAAAAATGCATAGCAGAAACTAAAAAGTGCATGTTAACATGCTGTTATTTGTGTGCTAAACAAAATAATGCATTCAGACCTGCAACAAAAGATCAGGACTATGTTCAGAATGGAGTACTAACAGCAAACAGCACAGTACAAACTGCATTCAGTTCTGCAGTAATTAGTAATTATCATCTTTTTAAAAAATCCACAGTTACTTTACATTCTAATCCAATTTAATGCAGCAAAAAAAATCATCAATAAAATGTATTCATGCGACAAGAAAGCTGAATTTTTTGCAACCATTAGTTACTGCTCAGTTATTATTATTAATGGTTCTTATTATTATCAATGCTAAAAACAGTTTTTGCTGCTTAATATGTGTGCATTAAAGTGATATAAAACATTTATAATATTTATAATTCAGCTTTGACCAAAGGAATAAATTACATTTTACAATATATTCACATATAAACTAGTTATATTAAATTGTAATAATGTTTTGCTGTTTTTCTGTGTATTTGATCAAATCAATGCAGCCTTTGTGAGCATAACAGACTTCTTTCATAAACATAAAAAAATTCATTATTATTACAAACTGTTGGCCAGTAGTGTACTGTATGTATAAATAACCATTACTGCAAAAATAATAAGTAATGTATTAAGTAATATGCCATTGTGAACATAGTCAAGCAGCAGCTGTGATTAAGCACATATCCCCATGGTGAATTCTGATTGGACCATCAGAATAAAGCAGCCAATCATATCCTCACAAAGCTGAGAGACATGCAATGTCTTATGCTACCAATTGCATAAGTGATCATATGACAGAAACCAAACCAAACCTATGTTAACAATGTTGACAATCAACACAAAGAACATCAACTAAATAAAGCGCTTTATGGTTCAGGCTAGCGGTGGGCGTTATGATCGACTGGTTTCTCACGCTATATATATCGTCATATCGCCCAGCTCTAGCTCAGGACTGCACATATTATGCACATATCTTCATGGATGTGACCACTGCTCACTACACGGTCACACTCCATGTGTTCTTCATGCAGGCGGACACCTAGAACCAAACTGATCTCAATAGTACCAGACTCAGAGGTGTCACAGAGGGCTTCATTACCCTCCAAACTCCAGAACGCGATGTCTTCCCATGAGGCACTTGTGCCTGGAAAAAGAGGGGATAATGCAGTCGCAATCCACTTATGAATCTCAGACACTCGTTCTTAGGCTGTGCTCCAAAACCTAGTGAGCTGCCAACCTAGACAGCATGATGAAGCATCAGAGGTGTGACCCGACCCGACACAAAAGCAGCAATACTACCGTATGTTACCTTCAAACACAGCTTGTTTTGGCCTAACTCTACAGAAACCCAGAATGCATTAAGACAGAAAAAAAATCGAGAAAATATAATCATTAAGGATGCACAACCATTCAACAGTTTGGGGTTGGTAAGATTTTGTAATGCTTTTAAAATGATCTCTCTTCTGCTCACCAAGGCTGCATTTATTTGATAAAAAATATTGCAAAAGCTATAATATTGAGAAAAAATACAGTTTAAAAT
This sequence comes from Carassius carassius, assembly GCF_963082965.1. Taxonomy (NCBI): domain Eukaryota; kingdom Metazoa; phylum Chordata; class Actinopteri; order Cypriniformes; family Cyprinidae; genus Carassius; species Carassius carassius. The sequence goes on from NC_081759.1 coordinate 1,964,494, forward strand.
AACTGTTTTCAATTGTAATAATGTAATTGATTGCTGTCTTTAACAGCATCATTACTCCAGTCTTCAGTCAAACGATCTTCAGAAATCAATATAATTTTCTGCTTGAGAAACATTTCTGATTATTATCAATGTTGAAAACAGTTGTGCCTTTTGATCAATTTAATGCATCCTTGCTGAATAAAAATTGCTAAAAAAAAAATAAAAAAAAATAAATAAGATATACTGACCCAAAACTTGTACCCTATATTAAGACTTGAATATAAATAAATAAATAATTAAATAAGGATTTAATCTTGATTTTTTTTCTTGTGTAATGAGCATGAGCATTATTAGCTTAGAAACTTATGATGAAGTCCAACTCCACTAGTGTTGCAGAGTGTTTCAAATCATTCACATAACTAGCTGCATTTCATTTAGGATGCTGAGACTGATGCCTGTGCACAGCGAGCTCACTGGGCTTTAGGCTACTGTTTTATCTTGTATCAGTGGACCAATGCACATAACCAAACTCTGAAAAACAAACACATCAGACTACTCTGTGCTGTGGATTGAGGATGTAAAACAGCAGCTGGTTTTGCAGCATTTCATCTCGAGGTACGGTACTTAAAGGAAAACCGCCGCTTTTGTTTCTGCAGAGCAGTTTCATGTGCTCAAAGAAATAAAACGCCAACAATGCTAGAGAATGACAAGGAAAGACACAATTCTGCAATAAAAAGCCTCGACCCAAACAAATCAGCTGCGAAACAAATCAACATTGCAAACTTTGATTTGATGCAAAAACCTTCATTTAAATCTGAAAGAACACAAAAGCATCTGTTATGTGTCGTGCAGTGATCAGTCTCACCGGACAGGCCGACCCCATTGGTCAGCTGGGTCAGGCCGGGGCCCGACAGGTCGATCTTTGAGGCCTGAACTCTGAATTTGTCCAGTTCCTGTGACAGCATCCCGAACTGCTCGCTCTGACTGCGGCATTTCTCCTCCAGCTCACGAACTTTTGCCTACACACAGGGTCGACATTAATATCCAGATATTACTTAATCTTCATGAGGTGCATTAATACGTATCAGCTTGTCTGACGAAGAAATGCAGATACTGTTAGTCAGCCAAAGCAATGAATGATGCACTGCACATGTGGGATCAGCCAATCAGAGCATGTGATGATGCGACCAAGATGACATCATCAACACAAGGCTCTTGTGTCAAATTATAGCTTAATAATCGAAACGAAAAGTCAATCTGAGCTATCAATTATTTTGGTTTTCAACTCATTTTTGTGAACTTTTATCAAGTTATATTAATCTCAGTGGAAAGTGCTCTTAAAAACTTAAACAATCATTACATTTTAACAAAGCAACTAAATAGCATATTTATACATTTACTGATAAATATTACTTATCCAACAGATGAAAATCACAAGTCACAAGTTTATGGCTTAAGTTTTTTTGTCCGTTCAAATAATTAACCATAAGCACTAATTATTCTGGAACATTTGATTGTCTGTGTTATTGAAAGTTAAAATCATAAAAACCTGGTGTGTAAGTTTTCTAGATAACCATATTAATACTACATATATAAAATTAATGATCTTTATATATAAGACTGTTCATGTTGTATATATATATATATTTTTTATGAAAAGCATCATTGCAAGATGGCAAAAGTTTATAAACTTTTTATTTAAATGTATTATTAAAATCTTAAGTCTGATCAGAAACAGCACATCCCTCCTTAAAATATATGGCTGTTTGGAATAATTTTCAGTAATTTGAATGGTTCTTACATATGTTAATATTTGTGTTAATAAAACTTAAAACCTAGAAAATCATAAAAACCTAGGGTTTAGATAACAATATTAATACATTATGTCAGCTGTAATTACATGAAACATGCAAAGTCTTTGTAAAAAAGCATTTTGCAAGATATATACATATACACACAAGTATATATATATATATATATATATATATATATATATGTATGCATGTATGTATGTGTGCATATATAATTTATCATCAACAGATGAAAATCGTAATTTTGAGGGTTAATATAAATTAAATTAAATTACTCACTGAAGTTTATTCCTTATTGTTTAGAGTTTGTTCAAATCACAAACAATAAGTGCTAATTATATACACAGGCTATTTTAATAGTTCTTACATGTAAAGATTTGAGTTACTGAAAAAAAATCATAAAAACCTGGTGTGTAGTTTTTCTAGATAACTACATCAACACACTGAGTCTGCTATAATCACCACATGATATACGCACAGTCTTTTATAAAATAGCATCTTGCAACACAATAAAGCTTCATAAATAAAGCAATGAGGAGGTAAACAGGAAAAAAGGAAAGGGGCTAAAGTCATTTTGCTGAGTGTAAAACACAAACATGTAGTAAAAGCATTAAACATTCAAGTGCTTGTGAGAGTACGGTGAGCTAGTTTCACTTCCGGCTCTGTGGTTCAGTTTCCTGGCACACAGAGCACAAGGCTCTCTCTCTCTCTCTCTCTCTCTCACACACACACACACACACACACACCCACACACACACACATACACACACACACACGTTAACTGTCACTTGTTCAGTCAATGCTCAAACTCTAAAAATAAAGAGTTTCCTGTAAAAGTCGTACCTCAAAAGTCTATTTGTCACATTCAAACTTTAAGTGTCGCACTTAACTTTAAGACAAGAAAATAGTCAGCACAATTAATTTGCATATTGCAACACAAAAAGCTGATCAGCACCAACTAATAAAACTACACTTTTAGGAGTGTTGCACTTGAGTGCTAAAACCTTGTCTAGTTGAGAAAACCTAAAACAGCTTGCACAAACCACACACACACACACACACACACACACACACACACACAAGCTCTAGAAACTAAAGCAAAAAAAGAAAGAAAGAAAAAAGTGTGTGTGGGAGGGGTGGTTTGGTCACATGCATGTGTTTTGAGCGGGTCTGATACCTGCATGCAGTCCAGTGTATTCTGGTTAGTGGCCACAAAACACAAAGTATAGGACAGAAAGAGAGAGAGGAAACATCATGCATTTCAAAAACAGTCCGAGTAGATATTAGATTAGATGATTAAACGCTGCAGTCCAGGACCTGTTGAACCGCATCACTGTAGAATGCATCTAAAACACCAAGACTCAAACTGCACCAAAACTGAGAGTATCAAGTTATTTTTCAGTTCGGAGGTACAAAAGTGAAATGCTTCATACTGTATTTTATTTTCTAGATAATTGCAAGGACAGTCAAGCAAGAAATCTGGGCTTCACACGCTCAAGATCAAGGGTTTGCTTCCCATTGATACTGATATCATGTAAAGGTCAAATGCAATATGAGTTACTTTGGATAAAATAAAGCAAATTACTGCTTTGAACACCACATTCAAGAGCTCTCTAAGCACTCTAAATGTTCATTCCCAACTTGTTGAATTAATATTTAATTTTATTGCATTTTAATCGGTTGCATATTGTTTATTTATTTTACAATTCTTTCATTTTATTAAAATTTAAATGGATGTTTTGCCAATATTGTATGTAAAACAATTCAAAGTACTTAAAAAGAAATCACAATTGGACTAGTAGGTAAACAGAGCCCTCTGCAGGTTGCACATACAATCATCGGTGATAGAGAGAGAAACAGGAAATGCGACACATCAAACAGGAAGTGCACACGCTGTACTCTACCAGCTCTCTGTGCAATACGAGCTGCACCAGATCCTGAGAAAGACACGACTCAGTTAAACAACACACAAATATACAGGGATTAAAACCCCAAGCATCATGAACACTGACATTTTCTATCATCCACTCGTCACAGCTCTTTAGTTAATGCCATTTAAATGGTTAATTTAACAAGAAACTATCATATCAAAAACAATGAGATGTAAAACTCACCTCCAGCATCTGCACGACACCTTCATGTTCCCTTTTAGCAAATAACTGAGCCTGTGGAAGCACAAGATCTCACATATAAATATCTGATTCATCAGTTCAGCTGTGCAAGACATGCATGTTGTCACAAAAGTGCTGACAAATATAATTAATACATTTCTTATAATGGCAATTCACATGTTCAGAGGAAGAGAATCAATTAATTTAAGCCAACAATAAATAATGAATAAAATATTTAATAAACAGAATTTCAGTAAATTAAGTAATAAGAATTTAATAAAAAAGAAATAATAATTTTAATTATAAATTTACATTTATTCATTTAGCCAACAATGAATAATAATATTTCAAAAATGAAATAAAAGCTTAATAAACAAGAAATATTTTATTTTATTTTAATAAAGTTAATAAAAATAAAAGATCAATAATATTCATTTAAATTATCCTTTTTTACATGTATTAATTCATCAGGAGCTTATATTTAAAGCTACAAATGAGAAACGTAAACAATTCATCACAGAGCCAACTATAAAAAATAATTAAAACATTTCATTAAAAAAAAAAAATAGGTTAGTAAATAAATTAATAAATGACAAATAATAATTTAAATTATACCTTTAACATGTAATAATATCTAAATGAATTAATGAGGGAAATAAGCAATTTGTCACAGAGTCATCAATAAATTAGTAAAATTGTTTGATAATAATAAAAAAATAAAAAATAAAAAATAAATTAAATGATACATTTACATGTATTCATTTAGCAGATGTTTTTATCTAAAGTGCCAAATGACAAACATAAGCAATTTGTCACAGAGCCAACAATATAAATAATAATTCGATAATTATTTGAAACTTGATAATACAATTTTAGCAAGTAATAAAAATGTAACACAAAATTGTCACAGTTTATGATGCTGTGACCGTGAGAGGCATGTAAAGACTGAATAACTACAACATAAAGTACATATTGATATTACAATACCAGGATTATTAATAATGTCAATGCCACACTTTCATACAAATCCATAACATTCTCTTCTAGCTAGGCATGACGTGTTGACATTGTTAACTCTGATTCATCACATAACCCTTGATTACACCCTATGTCTTCATATCATCAGAGTTTGCATTCTGGAATACGAAGCATCAACATTAGACTTCTTCCGATATAAACTCCCATTAGAATTACGATGACAATAACAGTGTGCAACTGACCCGCTGGAGTCGCTTGATCTCATCCTGTTTGAACTTGAGGATAGCCAGTGCCTGCTCATGCTCCAGTTCCAGCTGCTGCCTGCGCTCGGCGACCTCTCGCATGTGCTGCCATCACACACACACACAACCCAATTACACACCGGATGCAATGTGAACATGTTGAGAAACGGACTGAACGTGAGTGTTTCACCTTTAGGACCTGCTCTAGGTTCTCCAGCTTTGCACGGAGTCGCTGGTTCTCCTCCAGAACTGAACTATGCTGAGCGTTCAAAACACAGAGCTGTTGCTTCAGCTCCTCATTTTCAGCCTGCGACTACAGAAACACAGAGTTTACACTGACCTTTAAACCCCAGAGGGAGCAGAAAAACACCATCAGTGTCTCATCAATGGATGCTCTGCAGTGAATGGGTGCCGTCAGAATGAGGGACCAAACTGCTGATAAAAACATCCATAATCCACAGCACTCCAGTCCATCAGTTTCCATCTTGAGAGGACAAAACTGAGTGTTTGTAAGAAACAAACCCATCATTAAGATGTTTTAACCTTAAACACACTCCGTAATCCATAATATGGTGCCTCAAACGGTGAAAAAGAGCATCTTCTGTTGTCTCTCACATCAAAATCCAGCCACATATTTGTTTAGAGCTGTTTTGGCCTGTAAACAGTGTTTGATCTCAGCAGATTTCTCTCCTGATTCAGACCAGGTTACTTTTTCACTGGAGAAAGCAATATTATGGACAGAGGACTTGAAGTTAAAAACATCTCCGTGATGGATTTGTTTCTTTTGGTTTCACAAGACATTGATGGACTGGAGTGCTGTGGATTATTGTGATGTTTTTATCGCCTGTTTGGACTCATTCTGACGGCACCCATTCACTGCAGAGCATCCATTGTGGTGAGCAAGTGATGCAATGCTACATTTCTCCAAATCTGATAAAGAAGCAAACTCATCCTGATCTTGGATGACCTGAGGGTGAGCACATTTTCAGCAAATTTTCACTTTTAAATAATATTTAATCTATTTTTATTTGACAATGTTTCACCTGGTCGAGCAGCTGAGCCTTTCTCCTGAGGAGTTCTGCCTCCTCCACTAAGTGCTCATTTCTGCTGCGCTCGTCCACTAGCTGGTTCTCCTGTGAACACACACACACACACACACACAGTTTTTCAGCCTGACATGCAGGAGACATGCACTGTAAGCATTAAAATATGAGCAAACACTCACCAAATCAAGACATCGTTTCTGTCTCTTCCGCACCTCATGCTCAAGAACTTCACATTCTTTCCTCTTCTTGCCCAACTCACTTTCCTGAAGAAACATCAGAAACATGGATATATATTAATCAAATGAAAAGAGAACCTCATGACTTTTGCAGTCATGAGGTTATATATTATTTATTTTTTACAGCTGAACAACACTAGAAATTCTATATCTACTAAGGGATTTTCCATTTTAAACATTCATTTAAAACATCTTAACTGTCACCCCATAAGCAATGTGTCACAGTGCCAAAAAAACAAACAAGAATGAACATATTTAATAAATACATTTGTAACAAATAATAAATATAGTAATGTAATAAACAACAAATATTAATAAAAATAATAATGATTTAAATAGTAAAGACTGCAAGTTTGAAAGACAAATAAAAAAAATCTGAAAATATCAATTTCTACAATATAAAACTGAATATTTTACAGCTGAACAAAACTAGAAAAATTCTACAACTATATAGGTTTTTAAAGATTTTTAAAGACTCCCAAAACTTTTTGAATTTCCTGATATTTCCAGGTTTTTCATGACATGTTTTTTTCACAGTGCATATTAATTTGTCCCAGGCTCCCATGAATTCAGTGTGGTTTGTTATTTAAAGTGCAAAATATGTGCATATTTAAGAGCATTTGGTGTCAGTGTGAATGTACACACACACACACACACACACACACACACACACACACACACATATATCTGTGATCATGTGACTCTTACCAGCAACTGAAGACGCTCTTCTGTGGTCTGCTCTTCCTGGTGGGTGGAGCCTGTGCCCTGTTCAGGCTTCACTTGCGTCTCTGACTCCTCCCCCTCTGCAGGAGTCTCCTCCCCCTTAACAGGGGCCTCATCTACTGCTGTGGGCGGGGCTTCAAACACAACCTGAAAAAAACAAACACTTATAAACTGTAACCAAAGGGTTACGAATGCTTTACCATATGATAATGACAACAAACTACTATGTAAAAATATTTCATTCAAAAAGACAAAATCAAATTTGCATTAAAATATTTAAGTGCATTTCTTTAAATAAAAAAAATTCCAATTCTCATAATAGAGACATTCAGTGCGCTATTTGCCAATTCTTTATTATTGTGTGTGAAATTGACCAGTATTTTCTGAAATTCAAAAAATCTGTATTTCAGTGAAATTCAAAAAATGGTTTCTACCAATGAGATTTTTTCACATTACAGTACATATTTCTGTAATAATTCAGGGATGTGTTGTCAAATTCTCCACGAAAATAAGTCTTAATGGTCTGAAAGTCAACATGAAATGTGATATGCAATCCTTTTAACTTACATTACTTACACTTTACATTTCTTTAACTTTTTTTTTCTTGTTATCGATTACCAGTTATCAAAAGATCCACACTTTACCGTCATTGCATTCATAAAGTCCATGTAGCTATAGTTTAGTTGAAAGTACCAGTCATGGGAGAAGTTGACATTTGGTCACAGTTTGTCTTTACTCAGCAGGTTAAGGGTCAAATGCCTTAGTGGCTAATTTTAGTGACCATACCTACTTATGCTCAAAGTGGAACTATTCCACTGCAGCCAAAGCCACGACCCAGTAACAGACTCATTAACATCACACACACTCTCACTATCTGGCCAACAGACCAAACTTCAGCAGCTATACAAGTCATACTCTACCAAGAGAGATCCATAATGAGAGGAATGTTTATTCTGTTAGTGAGTGTGATTTTATCACACTATAATGATTCAGAGCTGCAGTCAGCTTCAGGAAGTTCAAATCCCATTCGTGCTCACCAAAGAGAAGCTGAATAATAAAGCACAAACCTTTCAAAGAAAACCTACCATGGTACAAGCGATTTAAATCAAGCCAGTGGCTTAAAGTTTTAAATGCATGTTTCTTTCGCAATTAAATATTGTTCTTTTACTTATTATAGCCATTGAGCTTAAAAAAACTAAACAATTAATAATAATCTGTCGATTTTGAAAAAAATGGCCTCATATTACCTAAATTGAAGGTGCTGAGTTCAGAAATATAAAATTTTTTTTTTTTTTTTTTCACAAAATAAGAATGAATATTTTTGGAATTATTATAATTTTTTATTTTTGTTATCTTAGCTTAAATGCACTTAACATAATAATGTATTATTTACTTAGAATCTGCAAAGGAGTGAATTTATTATTTTTTTAACTCTGCTTTTTCATAAAATCTGTCATTTTCTGTGACTGTGTGGATGCACCTGGATTATATTTGTATTTTTTTCTGACTAAAAAATTTACTTACAATTGAGCAAATAGTTGTTATATGGCTCAGATTCAGACAGGAATCTTGTCTTTATGTTTTTTTAAGAAATGAACATTGGATTTTTATTATTCTGGTAACATTTAAAGCTTTACATGAAGCATGTTGTAATGCATTATATATATATATATATACAAACTGTAACCAAAATTAAAATGCATTTGAAGGTCTGTTAGAATGTGTTACAATTTCTAAAAGTGTAAAAATGAATAGGTAAGTATTATAACTGTGGTTACAGTTATTCATGAGATTATACAATGCATCATAAGGTGCATTACAATTTTAAAGCATTGTATATAAAGGCTTTAAGTAAAGTGTTACCAATATTCCTTATAAACCTAATGAGATCATGTTGATGTCTGATGAAGGTCATGAAGTCGACTGAAACGTTTATAATCACTATTTATAGTCAAGCCACTTTTATTTCTATAGCGCTTTATACAATACAGATTATTTCAAAGCAGCTTCACAGTGAAACACAACAACTATGAATCAAATATGATTTCTGCTGTAAGGCAGCTCTAGGAAAACAACAGTTTCACTATTCAGATCCATTTAGTTCAATGAAAAAATATAAAGAAAGCAAAGTCTATGTTTGTACAGTGAGTGCTATTTTTTTGTTTTGTCAAGTGTAATGACAGATTTGTGTGTGCACTAATTAAATTAAACTGTCAGACACATGCAACTGCAGTTTTAATAGTTGGGGAATATTGGGTGGAGGTTCAAAAGCACATGTTTAAGGGACAGGTCATCATTTGCTCATCCTCAAGTTGTTCCAAACCTTGATAGATTCGGATGAAAACAGCAGAGGATATTTTGAAGAATGTGTTTAACCAAACTAGGGATTCAACAATACCATTTCCTTTTTAAAAACAAAATGTTGAAAATGTTTCAGGTGAATGACATACAGTATAACAACATATGAATAATATATAGATGGAATAAAGCTGGTATATGTAAGTGCTGCTGATGTGGAGAAAAGCTCATGGCCTTTAAAAAGATATAAAGGAACTGAAATCTACAGATGCAAAAAGATCAAGTGTAATGAAATGAACGCTTAAATGAATATTTTTGACATTTTGTTTTCACTAGTCTAAAAGAAGACATGCTACAGGAGCAAAATAGCTTTACATTTGACTAGTGCATAAAAATTAACCAACGATCTGCTTGTGGCATCTTTCCTTGAATAGCTGATGTTTGAACGATTCTCATGAACTGTGATAATGTGATCAAATATAACAGTGATAATGCATTTACACAGTTGTAAAGCTAACATGCACAAAACTCCCATTCTGATTTTATGCAATCTGCACAGACAAACTTTTCTTCTTTATTCTAAATTAAATAGAAAACTAACCCTCAAATTACAGACATAAAGGGTTAAACTGCCTTATATTGAGTCCTCATGCACAGGCCTGCTGGCGGCTAAAGCTAACACTTGCTCACCATCCTATTCATCCGCACCTTTAAGACTGAAAACTCAGTCAAATAAACTGATCCGAAACAGAACCTACGGTTTAAGCTTTATTTTATTTGCGTTAAGGCTGTTCGACCCAATACGTCGGCCTCTGTTCACTATAAGCACATTGCTGTAATCCCATGGACTACTGAAACGGGTAACTAGATCACTTCTTTAAAAAGCACCTTAATGGATTGGCCTGCTTGGCACTGGTTTGCTTTTATAGCACATGCATTAAATGCATTGACTGTCTTCATGCATTTTGCTACTGCAATCTGTTTGCATATTTAAATTGTTACGTCTGGCTGAACTGAATTGTTGTAAAACACCAAATTGAGTTATGCATCATCCAAACTAGGCCTAAAAAGTGCTTCTTCTGTAGCTATTCTTTCGTGCACAATTATGCACACACTTCATGCATGCAAAGACACGACTGTGCAAGTGAGTTCTGAGAAGCTGGAAGAGCCGTAATCAGACGCCAGAGCTCGTCTGCAGATGAGGACAGGTGAGTGTTATAATTACTCCTGCGCTGACGGCACACGTGCACACACACACACACACACACACAGACGCAGACTATTCAGAATCATATAACAAATGCATATTACGGCATTACATGCAATGATCACGCTACAGGATGCATTCTTCTCTGCAACAGCTCCAAGTCTGAACATGTCACGACAGGTAAAAGTGACCTACCCCTGTCCTGTGAGTTGACGGAAAGCAAAGTGTCTGCGTTTGGGACGGCTGCGGGAATCTTTGGTTCGCTTTAGGCTGAAGTCGTACCTACCACCCAAAACCCTCTCAACGCTTCCACGGCAAGAGCCAGAGGATTATAGGACCGTACCATTCTGCTGTCAAAGGGGATTAGAGCACACACAACATGGCCCCTTTCTTTCTGTGTGTGTGTGTGTCACGAATGACCAGATTACCCTGTACCGCCATTCTCATCCAGGCTTTACAGAGAGAGCGAGGACAGCTAAGATTTAAACTTCAAATGGTCAGTAAAGTGAGTGCAACCTAGACTAGCTGTCAAAAGTTTGGCCATTTCATTAACTAACCTCAAGCCTTTCGCACGCATACAGTATGCACACAACGTACATACTGATGAGAAAGTCTGATGCAATCAACCTGATTAAGACTTAAAGGAATAGTTCACCCAAAAACGAAACTTTGCTGAAGATTTACTCCCCGTCAGGACATGCAAGATGTAGATGAGTTTGTTTCTTCATCAGATTTGGAGAAATGTAGCATTGCATCAGTGTCTCATCAGTGGATGCTCTGCAGTGAATGGGTGCCGTCAGAATGAGAGTCCAAACAGCTGATAAAAACATCACAATAATCCACAAGTATTTTTTTAGGAAACGAATCCATCAGAAAGACTTATTCACTTTAAATCATTGCTTCTGGCCAAAATATGAGTCCATATCTGCTGTTGTCTCTCACATCCTGCCATTGTTTGTTTAGAGCCGTTTTGGCTTGTAAACAGTGCTTGATCTATGCAGATTTCTCTCCTGATTCAGACCAGACAAACTATTACTATTATTATTTATTTATGTATTATGGAAGCATTTTGAAGTTAAAAACATCATAATGATGGATTTGTCTTTTCCAAACACTCAGTTTTTGTTTTCTCCAGACATTAACTGGTGGACTGGAGTGCTGAGGATTATTGTGATGTTTTTATCAGCTGTTTGGACTCTCATTCTGACGGCACCCATTCACTTCAGAGCACTGATGAGACACTGAAGCAATGCTACATTTCTCCAAATCTGATCTGATCTCGAATGTCCTGAGGGTGAGCACATTTTCATCCATTTTTGGATGAACTATTCCTTTAAAGGTGATCATTTTTGCAACACTGGAAAAACCAAAACTGAATAAACAGTCATAGATTTTGCTAATGAAACATGTCTACTGCACCTGCTCCTCCCATAAACAGATGTCAGTCCTAGCCCAAACTCAAGTCACTGGTTGAGTAGGAGTTGAGCATTAAACTGGTATATGGGAAAGCATTTTCAGTCACACACACGCACGCACGCACGCACACAAGCTGGTTTCAGTACACTGAGTTGTTCATTAGCTAGTATTACAGATTATGGTGTAGTCCATTACATAAGAGCAGAAAACAACATTCATTTGAGTGTAAACACAAAATAAGCCCTGAAAAACCCCACATGAACACATCATAACACACACACACACACACACACACAATATAATCCGACTCCTGACCGTCCGCTTTCACAGAGGATATGTCTGGGTTCAGGAAAAATCCTCTAGATATCCCTTTATATGAATGACACTTGAGAGCGCAGAGAAGCGGCCGAGCAATAACAGCATTACAACAGAGGATTACACTACACTGGTCAGTGCGATGCAGACCAGCGCTTTCTACTGGTTCTGCTTCACAAAAATCACGACCCAGATTTGACACGAGATGACAGACCACTAAAATGACAAACTACTGTAGAAAATTACATAAAAGTGTCATTAAATTTAAATCAAAAACAGCATGTGTAAAATAATAATATGTAAATTAAATTAAATACAGCTGATTAAACCTTTGTTGGGAAAAAAAATCAAGTGTGAAGAGGTAACAGAGCTGAAACATGAGCAACAGTACAGAAAATATTTTATATTTTCAAATAAGTACAAATAGTCAGAAATTTTTTGCACTCCATAAAAAAAGGAAACTATATGATATCTCTTTTGACTAAAACTAATTGCAATAAAATAAACGAAACTCATTTTCTAAAATAAAATGCACAAAATTAAAGAATAATTCCTTTAAAAGCAAACCAAGAAATGCAAATTTAAAATAATAATATTTACAAATGTTTATACAAATATTTCCAAAAGGATTAACCATAAAAATCATTAAAAAAAATCTTGAAATAAAATAAACGATGAAATAAAAAACTATAAATGGGGAAATATGTATTTAAATACAGTATTTTCCGGAATATAAGTCGCACTTTTTTTCATAGTTTGGCTGGTCCTGCGACTTATAGTCAGGTGCGACTTATTTATCAAAATTAATTTGACATGAACCAAGAGAAATGAACTAAGAGAAAACATTACTGTCTCCAGCTGCGAGAGGGCGCTCTATGCTGCTCAGTGCTCCTGTAGTCTACAATGAAAACATTTAGCGCCCTCTAGCGGCTGGACACGGTAATGTTTTCTCTTGGTTCTTGGTTCTAAATAAATGCGACTTATATTCCGGTGCGACTTATATATGTTTATTTCCTCGTCATGACGTATTTTTGGACTGATGCGACTTATACTCGGGTGCGACTTATAGTCCGGAAAATACGGTAAATAAAAATAGCTATATTTTTATTTCAAAATTGTTTTTTGTTTTTGTTTATGTTCATGTAGTTTAACTTGGATGTACTAAAATAACTAAAACTAAAATAGTCTAAATAGACATTGTAAAAAAAACAACTCAAAAACAACAAAATTACTAAAAACTAAAAACTAAAATAAAAACAAAACTGTTAAATATTAATAAAAACACCTCAATAATACTAAAATAACACTGCCATTGGTCCATTTGAATAATTCACTTCTTTTGCTAAATAAGGAATAAATAATATGTTGTATAATATAAGCAATTCCTGTGTTGCAGCAGAGAGCTGATGCTTTTGCTCAGCGTTGGGAAACATGTGCATGTTTTGGCTCTCACCCTGCTGTCTCGCTCCTGTCTCTCTGAAGGGTTTTCTGTGGTCACACTGCTCTGGTCTCTGCTGGAGGTGACCGACAGCTGTCTCTGCAGACGCAGCACCTCCTTCTGAGACTCCTTCAGGAGACGCTCGAACTCACCGACTCCCACAGGACCCTGAGATAGAGACGATCAATCATCTCAGTCACATTCACAGCTTTAAGAGAAGTTCACATTAACGGTCCTGCAGTGTGACAAATTAATTTCTGTGCCAAGTTTAGACTTCAAATGTATGTCCATGTATTAAAAGCATGTGTTCAGTAAATGCCGATTATGTGCAGTATGTGATATCCCCAGCAGATGGCCACAGAAGTCATAATAAGGAAAATGCATGAGGGAACTGCAACTGCATTAAAAAACATGTTATACATTTAGTAAATATTACAGTCAACAAGTTGGTCAGATATTTTACGAACTTAATAAAATAAACTATATGAGATTCTGATGCACAATAAAAAAAATGTAATGCCAAAATGAAAAATAAAATAAAACATATGACTATGGCGGACAAAAATTCTGAACTGGAATAAAAAAAAAAATAGGAACAACAACAGACCAGGAGCTAGTTGCTTAAACATAGATACTATACATAAGAACTAGTTTGACAAACTATCAGGTGCCAAGAGATAATCCATCTCACTATTCTGATTGAAATCTACATATTTGTATTTGTATAAATGAACTTTTTAAGACTGTTATAAACAGTTTATCCAACCGGCCCCACATCTATTCAGATTCTGTTGCAATTCTTGAAGGTTTCAGTGAGGAGATGTGTGTATGTGTGTACCGTCCCCTGTCCCAGCCGTGTCTCCAGCTGTCTGCACTCCTGCTGCAGCGCTGCGATCTGCTTGTCTTTACACAGCAGTGTGTCTGCGTGCTGCGCCAGGTCTCTGGCTCTCTGACGGGCAAACGCTCGCTTGTACTGCTCCACAGCGCCCGCTCTCACCGGCATCGGAGTATTGACCTGGAAACAGCAGGAGTTCATATAGAAATCACCTACAACTACTGTCAGAGTTATGAATTACTCCAGCTGTCAATCACGGCTTTCCACCAATCAGATAGGACACTGTGGACACGCCTTCAGATAAACCAGCCAATCACATGCCTTTCTTGGATTTGCAGGAAACCGTCAGTGCTTGCAATAAATGCAAGAATGATGACCAATCACTGTTCAATATTTAAATTTCACAAATGATGTCAGCACTGATCGAACAATTTAAAGGCCCGTTCACACTAAGGATAAAAACGGTAAGTTTTAATAATCACTGTACTTCGGCAACAATAGTGAAATCCACCACCACTATAACAATAACAACATTTTATTATGGATGATAATATAGTTATTGCTATTGTTACAGGTTTTAAGTATTTATAATTTTTGTTGTTGATGGGTTTTAAGTCAATAGGACATTTCCAAACTTTCGTTAATTGAATATAAAGTTTAGAAAAACAAAATTTGACCGCTAAAACTATTAAACCTAAAATAATATTATTATTCTTTGCATTGTTATTATATAATATAGAATAATTTTTGTTGTTGTTTTTGTTAAATCTTAAAGTTAATAATTAAAATTATAAGTTAGAAATTAATAATATTATTGAAATAAATATTTCATAATAATTAATACACAGCTAAAATTATGCAAGTCAGAATTATTATTATTATTATTATGGTTTCTACAAGGTTCAAATAGAATTGCAAATTAAAATATATAAAGAGAAAGAGCTTTAACATAACATTGATTGTAAAAATGGGGACAATGAACTGGAAACACAGGTAAACATATATACAATTATTAAAAAAAATCAAAAACAAAAATTCAAATCATAAAAGCATTATAACATTTAAACTTGGTGAGCATGCTAAAAGAGTTATCATTTTAGTATTAATTTTAGTTATAGCTATCTTTATCTTTAGTTTCTTAGTTTAATACTTGGGAGGAATGTTTCCACATTTATTTATTTTATATTTTATTGTAATTTTATTACTTTTCCTTTTTTTATATATAAAGTTAAAAAACATAAACACAATATCTTCAGCTGAAATAACAAATTAATAAAGATAATAATTATGATAATATTAATAATGTATTTTTAACAGCAAATAAATAACAATAAAACAAGAGAAACTTTAGTATAATATAATAAAGACAAAACTGACTTGCACTAAGTGTATTAATATCTGATATTAATAATATTAATATCTGAATTATTTAAAACAACACAAACTCTCTCTCTCTCTCTCTCACACACACACACACACACACACACACGTCATCATTCACCCCTCTACTGCAGTATTGTGTGTAGTTTTGTCTTGTCTTATGTAACCAGTATTGTTGCTATACAACCAAAGCTCAAAGTCATTGTAAAACAGAAGCTTGTTTAAGAACAGATCTGTAATGTATTTAACTAGTCACAGTCATTCAGGACAAATTCAAAAGCAAGAAAAGTCAATAAAAGCTCAATCAAACAAAAGAGAGCACTGAATGAGCCAGGAGTGTTTCATTAGTAAATACTGGACGGGTCGGTCAGGTCAGCTGCTCTATATTGTATTGTTCAGTTCAAAAGATGCAAGACAAAAGGGCATATAATACCAAATTCAAAAATCCAGTAATGAACGTAATGAATAGTTCCATTAAAAACATATTTTGCTATTATTTACCCATCTTTTATGGCATTAAAAGTATAAAATCAATTTAATGTCTTTATAATCAGACTTACAAGAAAAACCTAAACGATTGACTGTACTCATAGCCTCAAAATTTACCCATGCATGAAAAAAAGTAAAGTGTTTTACCTAAAATGCAAAAACTCATCAACTCTAGACACTAAATCATGTGTGGCCATAGAGCACAGAACCAGTCATAAGGGTTGATTTTTTTAAATTGAGATTTATACATCATCTGAAAGCTGAATAAATCATCTCTCCAGTGATGTGTGGTTTGTTAGGAGGACAATATTTGTCTGAGATACAACTATTTGGAATCTGATGGTGCAAAAAAATCGAAATATTGAGAAAATAATTTTTAAAGTTGTCCAAATGAAGTTCTTAGCAATGCATATTACTAATTAAAATTAACTTTATACGTGTTTATGGTAGAATATGTACTAAATATCTTCATGGAACATGATATTTACCTATTGTCTGAATGATTTTTGGCATAACAGAAAAATTGATAAGTTTGATCCATGCAATGTATTGTTGGCTATTGCTACAAATATAGCTGTGCTACTTAAGACTGGGTTTGTGCTCCAGGGTCACTTATGAAGTCTATAATTGTGCACGCACCACTTTTAGGTTGGCTTCCTGTAGTTTCCGCGCTCTCTCCTCCAAACGTTTGGCGATGACAGCGAGTTCGGTGTTCCTCTTTCTCAACCTCTTCACTTTCTCCTCCGTCTCTGGAGAACTGCTCTTCCTCTGACCGAACATGAATATTACAGAATTTGTATTAGAGAATAAAGAGAGACTGAAAGCAACATTAAATATGTTCAAAGTAGTGAAATATAAACAACAGACTCAGGCCTAATAATGCAGAATGTGTATTTAAAAACTGGATATACACCAGGACAGTTTGAGAGCCACGAGCAAGCTAAAATGTGATGTAATATAAAAAATGATAAGAAAAAAAAGTAAAGGGCTAATATTAAGAGAATTTTCCATGGTCTTTTGAGATAAAATTTGCTACATAAAGTATAAATGTGCAGCCAACCAATCATTTCCACAAAATAAACCCAAACATGAATATTAAGTGTTGCAATGTTATTTTCCAAATAAATAAATAAATACTAGCACATGCAACATTGATTTGCACAAAAAAAAAAAAAAAAAATTGTAAAACAACGGATTTACGAAATTACGAAACTAAATTATGCTTAACATTATAAGGAAGGGCTATTTAAGTATCACTGATATTCTATTATTGTCTAAGCTATTATTTTAAATTATGTTTTTTTTTATAGATTTTCTGTTTGCAATATTGATTTGACCATAAATGCTTGTAAATGAGAAAATATTTAAGAATAGAAAATGTTAAGGAAAATTGAAATCATAAATTTACATTATTAGGCGTATAAGGTTAGTTTATCACTGATATACTATTATAACTTTTGTTATAATTTTGAATTATATTCAAAATTAATTTTTTGTTTTCACGTATTTTAAAGTAATTAATTTAGTTGTTTTAGTAATTTTTTTGTTTAATGTATATAGTTTTTTTTTTATCAATGTCTAATTTTCGTTTTAGTTATTGTAGTACCTATGTGGAACTAAACAAAATGTTAAATGTTTTAAATATTTCATTTGTTTCAAAAAAAAAAAAAAACAGTTTCGGTTCAAAAGTAAAAACTATATGTGTTTAAAAATACACATTCTATTTTTCAATGAATATACTGGACAAAAAAATATCACTTAAAATACAATTGCAAATAAATTCCACACATGTGGCTGATGAGTGGAGGTGTTTGAACAGTCCTGTGTGCTGATGAAGCCTCACCAGTATCTTGTTCTCTTCTCTGAGAGCGTTGCATGATTTCTCCATCTCCTCCAGCGCTCGCAGCAGCTCTGAGTTCTGACGCACCAGGAACCCATAGTCCCTGCCATTCTGAGGAGAGAAAACACAGCAGAAGATCAGTTTCAGATCTCTAAACTGATTTCTAACTGGAGGACAGACACACGTGACTGAGTCAGAGCAACTCAACCCATCCAGCTTAATTCATCAGTCACAGCTGAGAAAAGAAATACAGAAGACAAACCCTGTGAAGAAAAGAGGAGACAATACAGCAAAATAACATCATAAACCACCCAAGGCGGTAGATTTAGGTATTAAAGGGGTGTTTTTAGGTACCAAACCAAGTGGAAAAATTACTTTAATTGTGGTAAATCAGAATACGACAGCCACGATGATGGTCTTTAGGTAATGGTTTCAGCTTGAACCCAATAAATATGATTTGTGAAATCATCCTAAATTTTACCAAAATGTCCGAAATGTGTACACGGTATCCTTCCCGTGTTGCAAAAAGCAGAAAATACAGAAAAACAAACTAATAAACCACTCAAGGCCTGCATACAGGTTGTTTGTTTGTATCAAAGGGGATCTATTATGCAAAATGCACTTTAGCATGTTTTTTTTAACATGCAACTACTGTTTTCAGCATTGCTGCTAAATTGTTGAGCTCATAATCACAAGTGGGGCTTATAAAAAGTTTGTATGGCACCATGAGTTATTTTTTATCACGCCACGCTCCCGTCTGTGTCATTTATACTGTGCATTTTATATGCACAGTACAATCGGATGACTAACTTTTAATCCGAGTGTGTTTTCTGTAAAGATAACAGGCTTGTAGTAATAGTGGAGTGTTTATGTTCAAAGGCTAGCCCTGTTATTGCAGGAATAACCCACTACATAATATGATTAAAAAACACCAACAAACAATAAATAATTGAAAAGCTCAGCATCAAACGTCAGAGATGCTCCATCAGCGCTCCTCTCTCTTTGCTCTTTATTTCTGTATCTTGTAGGAGTGTCCATCCGGCCGCTGGCGAATCTGAAGGGTGACAGCTTTGATTTCAGCAGAGCGTGTGTGTTTAGTGCATGTCACGCCAGCTGGAACTAGTGTCCCTTCAGGGTGGAGGGAGTTTACACTGAATATAAAGCCACACAGTCAGCCATGTTCAGCCTCAATGTGAGATTCTTCTTGTACACAACATCCATGATTTTAGCAATGCAATGCAATTCAATGCTTTCTGTTAAAGAATTTGATTCAGCAAGGACACATTCAGGTGATCTAAAATAATGGTTTTCTAATGTCACAAAAGATTTCTATTTTAAATAAATGCTGTTCTTTTGACCTTTTTTTTTTTTTTTTAAACGTATCAGTTTCCACAACAATATTCATCAGCATAACTGCTTCTTTTACATTGATAATAATCAGAAATGTCTTTGAGCAGTAAATCGTCATATTATTCTGATTTCTGAAGATCATGGGACACTGAAGACTGGAGGAATGATGCTGAAAATACAGCGGAGCATCACAGGAATAAATTGCATTTCACAATTTATTAAAATAGAAAACAGCTATTTAAAATTGTAATAATATTTTATATTTTTTTCTATATTCTTGATCAAATAAATGCAACCTTGGTGAGCAGATGAGATTTCTTTAAATAAAAATAATATTACAATACATACACAATATTTTGAATTTAAATTGTGTAAATATCACGTACACAAAATCGCACTAGGCAGAACCACTTCTGAGATAATGGATAATTACTAAAATAAGTTCATAAAATAAGTCTTATTTTATCATCACTGAAAGCAAAAGGCACATCACAGAGCATCAAAATTACAATGCTCCAATCAACTTCACTCTATGTTGATGCCTTGGCAATACACACAGCTTCACAGTTGATCTGATTTAGTTGAATCACAACACACTGTTTTGTTGGTGTCGACTGGGTGTTACTATTGCATCAGATGAAATACAAACAAGCTGCTCATTCTGACTGTACAGATGCCAATCCAGACGTCTGCTGAGTGCAACTGGGATGCAATCACTCTATAGTCAATATGCATGATCAGATTTAGAGCCAAAGAGACAGACTCCACAAACAAACTGAGAAAAGATGCCATCTTCATCCACAACGCAGGCCTACGCAAGTCATTTAGAAGCAGTCCACTCACAGATCTGTGAATTCACACACATTAACATGCATAAGACAGCAATGCAGTTCTCCATCCAGGAATAAATGCTGTTCATCTGAGAGAGAACTCAGTAAGAGCATCTGCCGCACTCTCTTTCTCCTCTAATGACCGAACCGAAACCAGACTACAGCTCAGGTCCTGCTCAAATCTCCTGCCAAACGTCAGAGACTCTGCGTCTAACGAGACTCGCCTGCTGCCAGGACGTCCAGATGCCAGGCGGACAGGTGCTCAGCATCCAGCGTTTGGGATCATCATTTTAATTGCTTTGAAAGAATGACCTGTTTACTACACCAGATGGGGGGATTAATTACTCTTAAATCTTACTTTTAGTTACAGTAACAGGACATATTAGGTTTTTTTTCTAACAAAAACTACAATTAAGTGCAATTTACAAATTAACATTCAGGTTTGTAAAAAGGACTGCTCAATTTGGCCAAAATGTTGTGATTATATGATGATAAAGCAATATAGCTAATAATAATAATAATAATAGTTGTTGTTATTGGTTAGGGTTAGGTTACAACAGTATTTTACAATTATATTTTAAATTTTATTTTTTTATTGATATTTTTATAATTATTATTATTATTATTAACAACAACAATGATAATAAAAATGATTATCTTTTATATTTATTTCATTATTTGATTTTGTATTTTATCTCCTCAGTCTAGCTCGAGGCAGTTCTTGTATTTGTTTCTGTTTGTTAAAAAAAATTACAGGTTTTTTTTTTTTTTTTGGTTTGTTTTTTTGTCAATGCCTTTGTGATTTGATCAATCACAATTTTGGTTTTATTCTGATTATTTGTGCAGGGCTGCACAAATCAGATATATTATTATTATTAATAAAATTATTATTTTTAACAACAACAACAACACTAATAATTTACTGTACTTTGACTACTTTAATTATTTATTTGTTTTTTCTTTGTATTTTTCCTTAGATCAAGGTGGTTCTGGTATTTGTCTCTGTTTATTGTTATTAAGATCAAAAATAAATAAATAAATAAATTTTATTTAAATTAAATTAATGTTTTTTAATTACATTTTTCTCATGAAATCAATTTTATTTTTAACAATTGTGCAGCCCTATTATCTTACAGCTCCAAAACACTGTAAAGGAACAAACTGCATCACATGAATAAATTAAATGTTTAAATATATCCAAATAATTTTAAATGATCGAAATTTTGCACAATATAATTGTTTCTACTGTACTTGTCTGCATATGGCTGTAGTTAATGTATTTTCACTGCAAAAAAAACAAAAACAAAAAAAAATCTTTAAAGTGCACTGAATTTCTTCTTAAGGCATATAAAAGGTGACCCCAAAATAAATAATCACCATAAAAATCATCTTCTTTTGGTTTATTACAAAAAAATAACAATATGAATTTGAAACAATACAAGACCCCAATAAAAGCCACCACTGCTGAATTATAATATTCATGAGAGTCGTTCTGCAGTCATACAGGTCTGTCATTATCTTAAACACACTTTAAGTAATGTTTAAGAGCGCTGTCAATCAGGTGTGAAAGCGATTCTGTCTGAATCCGCTGTGATTGGTCGGTTCACTTACATGTGACTCTTATCCGAGCGCTCGTGTGTCCCGCCGGGGCTGTTGGGAGATGATTGATGCCTGCTCGTTACGGCAGGACCATCCTTTTGTCCTGATTATAGATGGGTAGCACTGCTCTACAGTAATAGCTGCATCTCAGATGTGAAAGGTCTTGGAGCAAAGCTCATCTCCATTAAAACACAAACCTCCATTAGCAGCATAATGGAGTCGACAGGGGTTCCCCGCGCACAGATGGGCTTTCTGCTCCAAGCAGAGAAAACACTCACGCAAGTCCATTCCTTGAGTGAATTCTCAACAAAATGACTAGATATTTCACCCTAAAACTAAAAAAATGACTTTTGAGATGAATGAATATAAGGCTTATTTTAGTACAATGAAAGCTTTTGCATTTTGACATTATTTCCATGACAATTCATTCTAAGATACTGTATTACAGTAATGACAATCTAATGTGAATAACATCAAGAAAGAGCGAGAATTACAAAAAACAAATAAATAAATAAACTACAAATGATAAAATAAATAAGTAAAACATCTACACTTTAGGGAAATGTGTTTAATAGTTCCAAAAAGGCAAAAAAGTTTTCATGGTTATTAAAAGAGGCTTCATTTTCATTATGCAAAGTATAATCTCTTATTTTTGTCACATCTACAATATCAGACTGAATGTGGTTTATGATTTATAATGTGCATCAGCCAACGGCATTTTGACATTATTTTGAAGACAACTCATTCTAAAACACTATATTTAAGTCATGTTAATCTAATGAGAATCACATTCAGAAAGAATGAGAAATGAGAGTTACAAAAAAGGGAATAAATAAAATGTCTATGCATCAGGCAAATGCACTTAGTAGTCCTAAAATAATGTAAAATGAAAACAAAAAAATAGGCTAATGGTTATTAAAGAGGCTTTATTTCCTTTATGCAAAATAAAAAAAACAATATTTTTGTATACTTTAGGATCAGAATGAATAAGTTCTTAATGTCAATTTAATGCTAATTTAATGCTGAATTCCCTTAAAACACAATGATTTATGATTTATAATGCATATCATTCCATTAGACAAGATTTTCAGGTTATACGAGACACAAATGAGAAGGAAAACACTCATTAGCTGCGTGTCATTAATTTTACTCGGATCTCATATATCATTCCTTATTCATCTCTCGTTCTCTTTCACACACACACACACACACACACACACACTCTTGACACACAGGAGTTTACTCTCACTATTATACTCTATCATTAATATTTCCCAGTAAATATCTCTTGACGACCTGTTGGAGCAATTAATAATGAGAATATTTTGTTTATGTCTTAATTAGCAGTTAACTATGACACACACCATATGCTGTTGGATTCGTTCTCTTAAATTAAATAGTTTACTTAACATCCCCTGTGATGTTTAATGGATTAAATTAAAATCGGATTGTTAAAATTGATAACATTATTTGGATTATAATATATTGGATAAGACGCATGCCTTTGGTGTGAGAGACCAGGGTTCAAATCCACTGTGAGACACTGATGTGTCCCTGAGCAAGACACTTAACCCCTAGTTGCTCCAGAGGCGTGCGACCTCTGACATACGCAGCAATTGTAAATCACTTTGGATAAAAGCGTCAGCTAAATGTAAATGTATTTTATAACTATTTTAAAATCAGATAATGATAATTTTTTTAATCATTTTTATTATATACCATATTTTCCGCACTATAAGGCGCACCGGATTATAAAGCGCACCTTCAATGAATGGCCTATTTTAGAACTGTTTTCATATATAGGGCGCACCGGATTATAAGGCACATAGAATAGAAGATACTGCAGTCAAACGTTTGACTGGGTTTGTGTTATGCATCCACTAGATGGAGCTGTGCTAAAGGGAATGTCAACATTTTGACAGAGCGCCTTGATCCATATATAAGGCGCTCCGGATTATAAGGGTCGTTTTTTGAGAAAATTAAAGGCTTTTAAGTGTGCCTTATAGTGCACAAAATACGTTAATTGTTTTTTATAATTTAAATTTCACAAGTTTTAATACAGTACAGACCAAAAGTTTGGACACACCTTCTCATTCAAAGAGTTTTCTTTATTTTCATGACTATGAAAATTGTAGAGTCACACTGAAGGCATCAAGGGCTATTTGACCAAGAAGGAGAGTGATGGGGTGCTGCGCCAGATGACCTGGCCTCCACAGTCACCGGACCTGAACCCAATCCAGATGGTTTAGGGGTGCAGGGGACCGCAGACAGAAGGCAAAAGGGCCAACAAGTGCTAAGCATCTCTCTGGGAACTCCTTCAAGACTGTTGGAAGACCATTTCAGGTGACTACCTCTTGAAGCTCACCAAGAGAATGCCAAGAGTGTGCAAAGCAGTAATCAGAGCAAAAGGTGGCTACTTTGAAGAACCTACAATATGACATATTTTCAGTTGTTTCACATGTTTTTGTTATGTATATAATTCCATATATAATTCCACATGTGTTAATTCATAGTTTTGATGCCTTCAGTGTGAATCTACAATTTTCATAGTCATGAAAATAAAGAAAACTCTTTGAATGAGAAGGTGTGTCCAAACTTTTGGTCTGTACTGTATATACTTCTATTTATTCCGCATTGGCATTTCTATCACAATCTAATAACCTATATAACAAAAATATATAAAATTACAACTTTTTATCTCACAATTCAGACATTTTTCAGTGTGCAGTTTACACTTTTTTCTCAGAATTCCGAGTTCCCTTTCAGTCAGTCACTCTCGACGCCACATAGGTGACCGAGGAAAATGAGATGTTGCTTCTATAGACCAATCTACTTCGAGAGTAAACTAGACGAGCCAATGCACATTGGCATGCAATTATTGCATCCAGCTGCCGCTGATCACAGCGTGAGTATAAGAAGGCAGCAGGTGCAATGCATACCAGCGTTTTGCTGCAAAGTCGAGTGACACTATCGTTCTGCTTACCTCAACTGTGTCTACGGTGAACTGTGAGTTCAGCACGCTCTGGGTAGCTTCCTGTGTTGGTGAGACGGCATTTCAGCGGCGGTCGTTCCAGTGTCGAGTGGGTTGCACACTTCAGGCTGCACTACTCCCTGTCGTGTTGCAAGCGGGCATCTCCCCAGTGCGCCTCAGCACTAAAAGAGCATTTTCTAAGAGCAAATTTCCTCTAAAAGAGCTCCACGGGTGTGTCTTTATAAAAGACGACGGATCGACCTTTTAAGGATGACGTTTCACCTATGCGTTTCTGCATGCGATCGCTACCTGGCACTGGGTGATGGTCATGATCGCTCCCTCACGTGTCTGGGCGTCAAGCACACTAAGGTGGCTTTCGCGGAAGCGTCATGTTCTCATTTTGGGAAGATTACCATCTCAGAGCTGCGAACCAGGCTCCGCTACCTTCAGGGGGGCCGTCGCTGTGGGCGGCGTGAAGTGGGGGCACCACTACCATGACGTCACACACCATCATTCGTCGTCTAGCTCTTACAATACACATATATACTGGTGTGCTGGTGTGCATTAGAGCCTTTAATTATAATTCTGTTATTAATGAGCTGCTTACTGACACACACACATATCGGAAATCGCGCAGCTCACACATCCAGGAGAAAATAAACTAGTCAACGCTGCCCCACGACTTTCATTAAATACAGTTTAAATACTGAATCGCTACATTTTCCAGCGACGAGAGGATACAATCACTGTTTTTAAGTAAACTAGTTTTAGTTAAGAGTGAGCTCACTCTATAAAGATAAACGCACAGCCGCGAATACATGCAACTTCCATTTCTCTCTCTCTCTCTCTCGAATAGGCAATATTTGAAAAAAATGGTTTAGCGATTTCTAATTATTGGGGGGATATGTCTACGGCAGTTATCGCCCTGATCAGACATGTGCTGTGGCACTATCATGCAGTCTGTAATGATATGACGTAAGCAAAATTTAAAATTAGCGAATTTTTGCAAACATTACTTTGAGTAACATGACCATTATTAATATGAACTCACAATTGAATGTAACATAAAACAAATGATTACTTTTCATTAAAATCTTTATTTATGCCAAAAAAGCTTACATTTATGTGTCTTTTTGTTCGCTGTGGCAGCCATGTTGCAGAGATAATTCATACCCCTTCGTTTGAAGCGTGGTCTCGAAAAATCTTCGTTTGAAGGGCTATCTGGCCCTTCCCCTTACCCCTTCCCCTCCAACCAAAAGAGAATCGAGACGGGGAAGGGCTAAGGGGTAGAATTGGGATTGGGCCAAGTCTCATCGACACCCTCAGAGCGTACATTTTCTACGGCTGGGGAAACCATTAGCCGGTCTGTTTCCAGAAAAAGCAGACATGTTGATCTTTCTGAAGAAAAACTGCTGAGTAGTTACCCACAAATACAGTTTGATTTTGCACTAAAAAGGTTTTTTTTACATTCCTTTGCATTTTAGTTCGTTCAATATTAGCCTGTACACAATATCATTTGTTTATTTATTTATAATATGTTCATGTTGTTGCAAAAGTTTTCTCTTTTTTGGGTGTCTGCTGGCGCACCCCTATCCAAATAGAAAAATCTATCGAAAAAAGTATCGTTAGGAACCGGTATCAAAACTGAGGTACTGAAATTGGCACCGGATCGAAAGATTTTGAACAATACCCAGCCCTATAGGCATGACCTCATCGTCAGGTTCCTTTGAGGGGCCAGGAGGTTAAATCCTTCCCGGCCCCCCTCTATACCCTCTTGGGACCTGACTCTAGTGCTTAAATCACTACAGCAGGGCCCATTTGAGCCTTTACATTCAGTTGAGCTAAAGTTTCTCTCATTGAAAACTCTGATCCTGCTTGCACTGGCCTCCATCAAGAGGGTAGGGGACCTTCATGCATTTTTGGTCAAAGTTTGGGCTGGCTGACTCCCAGGTAATCCTGAAGCCCCGGCCCGGCTACGTGCTCAAGGTTCCCACTACACCCTTCAAAGACCAAGTGGTGAACCTGCAAGCGCTGCCCGTGGAGGAGGCAGACCCAGCCCTGGCTTAGCTCTGTCCCGTCCGAGTATTGAGATGCTACGTAGACCGGACACGAAGCCTCAGGACCTCAGACCAGCTCTTTGTCTGTTACGGAGGCTGGCAGAAGGGGAATGGGTCTCTAAGTAGAGGATGGCCCACTGGATTGTGGATGCCATAACCCTGCGGTGGAATGGCGGCGGAATGTCCGACGTGATGAATGATGAATCCGTGAGAACCATGGAAAGCTGGGTTCCATTTTAAGACCTAAGCGGTACTCGTATGTGTATAGTCCACAGTATAGCCTTAGAGCCTGTGTTTCCCCCGGCAGACTTCTGCCTTCCCAAGAGGGTTTTAATCACCTCAAATTTTTCCATATACACCTAAACGGGTGCTATATGTGTATTTGCTCATTCCCTGATGGAGGGAACGGAGACGCCACGTCCCTTCGCCATGGTTGCTGTATCACCGCTGAGCTGCCGGGTCACCGGCTCGGCTTCGAAGCAAAAACCTGGTATGCATTGCACCTGCTGCCTTCTTATACTCACGCTATGATCAACGGCAGCTGGATGCAATAATTGCATTCCAATGTGCATTGGCTCGTTTAGTTTACACTCAAAGTAGATTGGTCTATCGAAACGATATCCCATTTTCGTTGGTCACCGACATGGCGTCTCCGTTATTAATTGTGAGATGTAAACTCAGAATTCTGATTTAAAGAAGTCCTAGATGTAAACTGGCAATTTCGATTCATAAAAATTTGTATATTTGTATATACCTAACAATTGCAAGTTAATAATTGTGAGATTCAGATTCAGATTCTGCAAGGTCAGAATTCTGAGGAAAAAAGAGAGAAGTGAACTCGCAATTTCAGACTTTTTTCATAATTTTGTCCTTTTTCCTTAGCAGGTTGACGTCTCTCAATTAATAACTTGCAATTGTAGTATAGCTTGCAATAATAAAAAAAAAATCTGAAATTGCAAGTGCATTTCCCACAATTCTGACTTACAGATGCAATTAGTAACTTGCAGCTGCGGGTTTAGGAATCACAATTCCAAGTTTTTCTCAGAATTTTTTTCAGAAATACTCAATTCAACTTCACTTATTTTAAACTTAATGTTTCTAAAACATATAACAGTTGTTGTTTAGAAACATATTCTTCTGTTTGTGTGAAATATTCCTTTAAACTGCTCCTGAGGACTGCATGTTTTTTTTGTTTGTTTTTTTACCGCATTTGACAAACAGACCGCAGGTGTGGGAAGATTCAGGCGGAGAAAAGACTGTCTGCTGGAGTTCCCATCATGCCTCTCTCTCTCTTCCTCTCTAATCAACGCAGATACAAACAGAAATAATTGAAGGCTGGGTGCCGCTTTCAAACACATGCTGACCCGGTGACAAGTCTGGAGGCAGTTTCCATGGCAACGCCACTTTTAAGCCAGCGTTCCATCAGCCATTTCTGCTAAAGGCCACCTAGTTTGTGACTCCGGGGAAATAACATTAACAAACACATAACGAATGAAACGCAGGTGGCGACCCCTGCGTGCGAGGAGAGACACAGGTGGAGCTGTTCTCAGATCAGTGACGACACAATCATCTGCACACAAATGTTTCAGGGCTGTTTTATAAAGTGTGTCGGCCCCTGCTTTACCAGCACAAAGACTCTCCTTTAACAAATTGGGCTGTTTCAGCCAAGAACTCCACGGGAAGTCAATTAATCAGACCGAATTCAGCACAGAGAAAAAAGCCCATCTAACAAAGCTCTGCCGGAGTAAATCTGAGCTCGTTATTGTGCCATATTGTCAGTGACTAACTGACCTTGAAAGAAAAAAGATGAATAAATGGAATTAATTTATAATGCGTGGAATAAATTTTGAACTGGAGAACAGTACATAAATACTACAAATTAGGCAGTGAACAAATGCTTTAAGTCCGCAAAACTGGTTTGTTAAAACTTTTAATGAGTTAAAGGAATAGTTTGCCTGAATTCTGTCATCGTTTACTCATTTTTAGGGAAGTCATGGCCTAATGGTTAGAGAGTCGACTCCCAATCGAAAGGTTGTGGGTTCGAGTCCCGGGCCGG
The DNA here is from genome assembly GCF_963082965.1 of Carassius carassius. Classification (NCBI taxonomy): domain Eukaryota; kingdom Metazoa; phylum Chordata; class Actinopteri; order Cypriniformes; family Cyprinidae; genus Carassius; species Carassius carassius. The sequence continues at coordinate 1,993,701 of NC_081759.1, forward strand.
CAGGAATTGTGGGTGGGGGGAGTGCATGTACAGTTCTCTCCCCACCTTCAATACCACGACTGAGGTGCCCTTGAGCAAGGCATCGAACCCCCAACTGCTCCCCGGGCGCCGCAGCATAAATGGCTGCCCACTGCTCCGGGTGTGTGCTCACAGTGTGTGTGTGTGTGTTCACTGCTCTGTGTGTGTGCACTTCGGATGGGTTAAATGCAGAGCACAAATTCTGAGTATGGGTCACCATACTTGGCTGAATGTCACTTCACTTTCACTTTTTATCTTAATGTCATTTCTTCCATTTTGCTTTTGCATCCTTTTTGGAGCATGAAGAGTCAATTCTGTGACAAATTGCTTACGCTCCTCTATTGCAAGTAACTTCAGATAAAAATGCAGTTAAAATGCATTAATGTAAACAGAAATGAAACTGCAACTTAACTTTGCTAGAGCCCCATGATTTCATTTGAGAAAATCTATCACTGTATCACTTACACAGAGAAGCTTTAAAACTATTTATTTAAAAAAAGTTTGGTTTAACTTTTCAAAGTGGTAGTAGTAATAATAATAGTAATAATTATAATGTCAAACATTTGTTGTGCAGCAATATGTTTGAAAAAAAGGCATTGTTTGTTCTTAATTTACTGCATAGTACTGAAATAAAGTTGGGAATACATGAGGGTGAGTAAATAATGGCAGGATTTTCATTTTCAGGTGAATTATCACTCAAAAACTCAAAAGTCACTCTACAGTGCTGTTAAACTCCAGCAGTGAGAAGCGAATGATAAGTCCAGAATATGTCAGTGCATCGATTTTGATGCGACAGTCAAACTGTGACATGTCAGAAATACTCGAATAGACACAACGTCTAGAACTGGAGTGGGATTTTTAGAGTGAGAGATGGACAGACAGACAAGACGACATGTCTAATCATTTTCAGAGCAGCATAAAAACATCCTGACACACACAAACACATACTCGAAAGCTGAAGAAATGGAGTAAAAATGGGTAGGCAGAGATAAATAGAAAGATACAAACGAGGATGGCAGGTGCACCTGCTAATTTGTAACTTCTTAAAAATTGAAAATCAAAGTGATACAAAAAATACATGAAAGAAACATCTGTTGTGAATCTTTAGACATCTAACTTATCAGAAGTATAAGCTAGTCTATTTTTGTCTCCAGAAAACAAAAATATGAGGAAAAATTCACAATGTCACGTAACAAAACAGAGACTAGGGTTACAGATTAGTGCTGTCAAACGATTAATCACGATTATTGCATACAAAATAAAAGTTTTTGTTTGCATAATATGTGTGTGTTCTGTGTATATATAGTATGTATATGTATATAAATATGTATATAAATACACATACTTACAGTATATATTTTGAAAGTATATATTTACATGTATCTATTTATATTCATATAATTTATATTATAAAGAAACATATTTAATATATTAACAACTTTGTTTCTGAAATATATACATGCATGTGTGTGCATTTATATATACATAATAAATATACACAGAACACACACACATATATTATGCAAAAAAAACTTTCCTTTTGGATGCAATTAATTGCGACTAATTGTTTGCAAGCGCTAATTATAGTTAACTAAAAATAAAACCAGAAAAATAAACTTTCATTAAAATAATTAACTTTTTTTTTTCCTTTTTTTTTAATTCAGTAAGTTGCCAAAGTAACATTTCTCACTTTGTTCTAAAAGGTTCTATGGATGTCAAAGGGTACATAAGATGCCCATTTTCCACAAGTTGGTATGATTATTTAAGGTCTTCATGAAAAGTCTATAACATACTTTGGTTGAAACTTCTCAAAGGTAGTGTAAAACAACACCGTTTTTACCTTGTCAAAATCAGCTCTGTTTACAGCGATCCGTTTTGTTGCATGTTCCTTTAAATGCAAAATTTTGCATCCGATTACCCCTTTAAAGGTACAATTTGTAAGATATTGGCAGTAAAATATGCAAAAACCACTAGGCTAGCGTTATATATTTTGTCCAGCTGATTACTAACAATATCTCTAATGTTTTCAACTACTTGTAAATCATGAGAAAATCCCCATTCTAAACAGTGACACGGGGCAGTGCAGTCGCCTGTCAATGACGTTAGTTACTCTTTGTTACCGCATTTACTGACGTAGAAACCACATGACAACAGTGTCCTGGACAAATGAAGTAGTGTCTAGCGTCCTGCAAACCACTAGCTTGCTTCAAGCAGTTCCTTATTTATTTCTTCTTGCACATTTTATGGTGGATTGTGTTACTTATTTATTTTATGGTTTACCATCTGCCGCTGGTTCTGGCAACCAGGACAGCTCCCGAAAACGTAAGCGTACCGGCCAACCAAACGACCCAAGAAGAGTTTTGGACAAGAGGAGAGAAAGAGTGAAGATCACTATCGCTGTTGCATTTTCTCGATGGAGAGAGCTTTGCGACAAACTTCAACTAGAAAGAGATGCGATCTCGCTTATGTTTTACTCGACAGGTGAGTTGTCCTGTTATCCTTAAAGAAAACGTATGCTATTATAACGATCAACAAGATTAGTATTATGGGGCATACACACCAAACGCGGGGCATCGCATCTTTAGACCTGCGCGAGGACGCGTCTGATCCATAGTCTGATCACGTCTTTACATTGACCTTGTATGTAATCTACTCGCGCAAATCGTTGAACTCACGTTTGCTATGTATGCCCAATTATCGTGTTTGAATGTACACGAGTGTATATATTTGTTGAACAAGTGGTAATCGTTTTCATATCGTCTGATTGATGGCCGTCAGGGGTTGGGTAGAAGACAACAAATCCCATCATTCCACGCTCTTTCTTAGCGTCATCAAACCATGCAATTGTTACTGTTTTGGTAATGCGCCCTCTAGTGGCAGGTCCTACAACCTGTACCTTTAAAGGTTCTTCACAGAACCATCGAGGCCTATAAAGAAGCTTTGTTTTTATGAATGTATCTATAGTTCTTGTAAAATAAGCGTGCACTTCCCTTCTTAAATTACTGTGAAGATGCACATGACCAAATCTGCCTCTCGCAGGTCAAACGAAAACACAGGTATCAGCATTTTACCATCAACAAACCCCCAGAGACGAGAAACCATGAGCAGACTGGCTGTTATGAACAACACAATAATAAAAGTGTGTGTGTGTTTGAGTTTTCCTCACTTTCCTTTGCTTTTACAGAGGGTATGGAAAGTATTCAGACCCCCTTAAATTTTTCACTCTTTGTTATATTGCAGCCATTTGCTAAAATCATTTAAGTTAATTTTTTTTCCTCATTAAATGTACACACAGCACCCCACATTGACAGAAAAACACAGAATTGTTGACCTTCATTTGAGTCCAGCTGCATAGTGTAACAATGTTATATTATATTAACTGTGGTTACAATTATTCATGAGATTGTACAATGCATTATAAGGTGCACAACAAGGCATACTTAATGTATTAAAACTACTTTTATAATGCATTATAAAGACTTTAAGTAAAGTGTTACCCCGTTGATTTTTTAAACTAGTATGTGAAAATCTATGCAGCGTTGAAGGTTTCAAACAGTACTATGCATGCTGAATTAACTCAATTAGTGGCATCCAGGTTTTAGTTTTCAATTTATTAAATATTATTATTATTTTTTATCTAATTATGTCAAAACAACTTGACTTTTGGCAGTCAGATAAAACAAATCCAGGTTTGGCTAATATATATCAATACGACTTATGATACAAAACAATATTATTGATACTACTACAACTACTAATAATTTTACTATTATTATTATTATTATTAATAATAATAAATTATATTTATAAAACGGAACTATAATAATATTTTACTGTAAAATAAAAATTAGAATTTAAGATATACAAATGTAATATTGTAATGTAATAATTTTATAATAACAAAAATAAAACAACAACAACTCTTGTATTTATTTTCAGTACAAAGTATGAAATATTACTATTGCAATAGTTTACTGTAATATAGAAAATCAATTATTTAAGAAAAATATAATAATAATAAAAAATATTACAATAATATTAATTAATTAGTAGTAGTAGTAGTATATATATATATATGAAATTATAATTGTAATATTTTCCTGTAAAATAAAAAAGTAGAAAAATATACTAAAAATAAAAAAATACTTAATTTTACTGTACAATTGTAAAATTAGAATAGTAGAATAATTATTTTGTTGTTCTTAAATTCAATCTTTTCAAACGTTCAACCATCAAGCTTTTATTTTCAGGGAAAACTTCAAGAACTTTCAGACGAAACGGTGCTTGACATTCACAATCAGAAACGTCTACACAAAATTACTGACCTTTTTCTTGAAGCAATGCAAAGAGACGACAGTATAAAATGCAATCAGATGTGGTCATGCTGGATTTAGTTCAGTGTGTATTATTAAATACTCAGAGTTAAATAACTGAACATCAACATCTCTGCAGGTCCATGAGTAACACAGTCAGGTGCGTTAGCTAAAGACTGCTGGAGCGACATTAAACGCATGTGTGCGTACGAGAGGTCGCTCAGTAAATAAGCACTGGGGGCCATTAACTCCACGAGAAAGAGCTTTAGTTAAGCTAACATTCAATAATAAACTGATATATGACTGATAGCTCAGAGACGATGCTGTGTACGGCTGTATTAAGAGTGTCTGCGTCCTAAAATATACTCCAGTAACCAGACAATAAAGCTCATTATTTTCATCCCTTCTCCCGCCTCATTCAATCAAACATCCTGTGATTTGTTTCCGTTAAAAACAAAACGGGACGCATTTGTCTAAAGTGTCAGAATATAAATTAGAATTGGATATTAGCATCTGCTGCGCAAATCCCTGCTTCTGTGAACAATCGCCACATCTGCATAACAATGAGACGCTGCTCGTGTTTTGATCCACCATCATGGAATTTTATTCCAAAAATTCTCCCTCAAGGGAATTCCTGTTGTACTAAGAATTCCATATCCTCGCTCTCTGAATGCTTTGGAATGCAGGGAAATTTCATTTCACCATCTAAATTGGATCTGGACTTGCGTCGTCTGGCTCTGGAGTGGATGTGATGTGCGAGATGTGATTTCCGACCTGAGTGGAGCGCTAGCAGGGAAAAGCCTTTGGCACTACGCAATAATCGTCTTAGAAATGGTGTCTGTCTGGACTGAGAAGAATTTAATTTAGGAGAAACCTTCACCTGGTGTAAAAAGAGCTTCCAGAAACATCCACAACTGTTGGAAACCTTTCAGTGTTGTATAGAAATATAAGCACATCTTGTTAGTCATTCACTCTGATGATACAGTGAAACTAAAGCTCACAACAGAATCAGGGTCATGAGAAATAAAATCAATTAAATTCTCCATTTAACCTGCTCTTCTTGTGTTTTCTCTCCTTTAATAATCATAACACAAAGCGTAACCTGATTTTTATAAATTAGCAATTCAGAACTATTCTGTTCAGCAAAGTTACATGCTATCTCGAATGCTTACAACACCAGTGGAAGCCACATTATTATGTGATTTTATAGTTTGATTTGTGGAACTCACAGACAGGGATTGTTCCAGTGAAGGTTTCATTCAAAACTTTAGCACAATGTTAAAGGTCAAACCTATAACAGGTTAGTGTTGTCATGCTAGCCAGCCAGTGATGTAAATTAACAATTAGTGGCAATCCAAAAAATATATAAAAAAAAAAAATAATAATAATAAATTAAACATTTTTTTTTAAATAAAAATAAAATAAATAAATAAAAATAAATAAATAAATAAAAAATATATATATTCTTTTTAAACAGAAAATGTAATAAGTTGGCTAACTAAGTGACGTTTGCCATGTTTGCTGGTCTGTGACATAAATTGTCAACATAAATTACCAAATTGTCAATTCTAAATTAATAAATAAAATAAAATATTTATCTTTGATATGTCGCTGACAACAGCTGTTTCAATTGAAGATAAAATATTGAAAATTTAAATAAACAAGTGCCTTTCGCCATGTTTTCAGGCCTGTGACATAAAATGAACAACTATTGGCAATCCAATACACACCCAGAACTAATTTTAAGTTAAAAAGTATTCCTTACTATCATCCTAAATTCACTGCTTGCAACCTAGAGTAAAAAACGACTGCATTAATATTCTGTGCTGCCTTTCATCTGACTTCAAACAGACGCGTATCTGCTCAGCTCCCCTCAACGCAGTCCTTTAAGTTCTTGAAGTTTTAGAGGTTTAAGTGGTGTTTTTTCCTCGCTGCCTGATTCAGAGCTCGTTCTCTCAGAGTCAGAGCTGTGAGTCTGTATTTGGAGCTGGATAATAACTGGCTTCCTGTGACCTACATCCACACAATGAGCCATGCCGTCATATTTTCCACACTTGAGCAGTGAATAAAAGTCATTGAGTTCTACGTGTTACTCTACAGTATGGAAAACATCTTTTGGAAAGAAAACAACTGTTTTGGCCTACAGAGGTCAGTCAGTCATACAGGAACAAACTCTTACTTTGTCTTCATTAACAATGTGATGATTTTAGTGTATGATCCACATCTTCAAGATTACTTTACAAAAACTGCAAGTGTGAATCTACAGTCTTTGTAGAAACTGCACCTTTATTTAGCTCACGTCTGTCTGCGGATCTGAACAAAGCCAGACACACACTCTCGCACACACACACACACAGGAATCTATTTTTTCTCATTTTTATTTTAACTGGATGCACTAAAATAACTCAAACTGAAATAAATAAAACTACACAGGAAAAAAAATTAATAATAAAAAATAAAAATAAAAAATAATAATTATATATATATGTATATATATATATATATATATATATATATATATATATATATATATATATATATATATATATATATAAAGAATTTAACAGTGCAATGTAAAATGCATAATAAAGAACACACATGGATGCAAGTATTGGGTAAAATAGTACATTACCATCAATGTTTTTTGATACTGGATGAAATACAACTATTTATTTGCACATGTTGTCTTAAAATGCTGCATATATAGTTCACTATGTTTTGGAAAAGAGAGATAAAAACAAAATGAAACCTGTGCAATATTGAGGCAGAGGTTATGGCAGCAGTGAGGGTGATAATACGAGCCTCAACCCCCCAAACTCATATATAAGTCATGAAGAGAGCCCCTTAAGTGCCGTTTGCTTCCCTCATGTTATTTGTCGCGGATACCTGACGGTGATGGATTGGGGTGTGTGTGTGTGTGTTGGGGGTTTCATGAGGAAGTATGCAGACATCAGCAAAACTAAAAATCACATCAGGTTTCTCCATCTTTTACAGCACACACGCTAACATTTCTATCTGTCACTGGCATAACCCACATGCCTTCTAACTGTTGTCTGCTCCAGGCACTTTGCATTGAAGAGGATAAAATGGACAAGGCCTCAGGTGCATTATCTGCTTTGACACACACACACACACAAACTAAAAAAAGGTCTCAGCTGTCACTGTATAGCTGGACATTTTTTATAAGTCATCACAGAAATCCTCCGCTGCAGGTCAAACTCATCTCTGACTTGAATCTATAGAAGAACATGAGAGTTTGCAGGCATTCTGTCCACGTACAAATGCATTGGTAGATTTATATACAAGAGCGATTAGTTGACTAATCATTCATGCAATAAAAAAAATATGTAGTTTGCATGTGGCTAGAATGAACAAAACAACCAATGAAAGACGAATACCATTCCTTCGCTCACATTTATGGATTGAATTAGCCAACAGCAGCTTCTGTTCTGCATGGGAAGTTAGTTTCTGTATCTCGGCATCCACAGCACATCAATGATAAGCTGCCGTTTGGGACTAAATGTCTCTTTGGTGCTAACAAAGTGTTTCAGTTATTGACTAGCAGCATCAAACTGGGAATTTATGCATCTGCAGCTGCTGTAATAAATCCTTAGCAAGCCAAGCGCTCAGTGCAGAAATTAACCGAACGGCAAATCAATTTAGACCTGACATTTTAAAAGAGCAGAAGGTGTAGACTCATGGAAAACGCATCTTCACCTACAAAATAAATATTTAAATTTTTTTTTCATACATTCACCACCATACACTACCATTTGGGTTTGGTAAGATTTATCTTTTTTTATATTAATAACAAGTCTTATTTTGCACACAACGGCTGCATTTATTTGATTTAAAATTATTACAATGTAAAACATAAAAATATTTTAAAACGTTATTTATTTCTGTGATGCTCCGCTGTATTTTCAGCATCATTCCTCCAGTCTTCAGTGTCACATGATCTTCAGAAATCATGAAAATATGATGATTTACTGCTCAAGAAACATTTCTGATTATTATCAATGTTGAAAGCAATTGTGCTGTTTCGTATTTTTTCAGAAACTGTGATGCATTTCATTTTTCAGTGAAATTCAGAATAACGGCATTTATTTGAAATAGAAATCTCTCTCTTCTCAGATCGAAATGATGGGACGTAAATAAGTTCTGCTACACCAAAACCCCTGTCATTTATCCTCTTGGATACGCATCATCTACACACTCTCACAGATGTTCAACACACACAGACAAAAATCATAATCACAAGACTTCATCATAATCAAGAACTCCAACGACTAACTCCAAATAATTGCTGCTTCATCAACACAATTACAGAGCGCAGCTGTGGCTCCTGCGTTAGATATCAAGCATGCAAATGACGCAGTCTTCAGATTATGGCATGTATTTCACAGCGGGTCAGTAATTGTGTCTGGACTCTTGTTTAAGAATGGGGGTTGTGTTTTCCATCTAATCCCATCACCCCCAAAAGAGCCCAGACCCCGACGGCTTCAAACGTACATAAGCCCTTAATCTCATCATGTGTTTCATACAGCACTACAAACTCCACGCCTGACATCGCCTCACATCGAGAGGATAATATCACTTCCACAGCAGGATACGGGGGATATATTTATAGAAGTGGCCTAAAGCATCGAGACACACACATACTGTATGTAGGGCTGCCCCGACCAAAGAGTTTTCTGGTTCATTTGAAGCATTGGTCGTCTAATTGCACGTTTATTAATAAACAACTATGAGACAAATAAAAAAAATAGTTAAGGGGCAGCCCTAACTGTATTCACTCAGAAATTCACTATAAAGAGAACTGAAATCAATCATGTTAAGAAATATAATGTGCATTAATATAAACTGCACATTATAATCAATCAGTAAACTACGGAAGCTGGTTTCTGCCATGAGATGACATTAAAATCTAATTGCATCTTTTTATCTCATAATTCTTTTAATAAGACTTTCTTGTAAACATTAAATATAACCATTTATAATTTAAATACTGTACCTAGATATTTTGTAAATATCTCAAATGAATAGTTCTATATTTAGTTTGTATTTTATATTTCTGTACTGCTTTATGAGATTGTAGTTCTTTTCCTCAGCAAAGTCTTGTATCTTTGTATGATTTCCAAATACTTTTTTTGTTTCTAATCAAAGTCATAAAGTGCCAGCCTTCCCCTAGAAGATCTAGTCCTTCCAGTCAAGGATTCCCACATACACATGGATCCTCAATATGTGCAGGCACACATTCAGTGCATTACGCTTATGCAGCAGACCCCAAATGAACCATAATAAAATAAACATGCAGAAACAGCTCCATTAACACAGTGGGGTGTCATCAGCTCTCAGCGGATCTGGCTGACCTCGTGTCTGAAACACCCACAGAGTGTCAAAACACGCCGTCCGCTCCATCATCATTTAACAAAACTCTTGCATTTAAGCATATCAATACAAACAGACGAGTAAATGGATACAGATTCCGGAGAAGGTATATGTCGGAAATTTCTCTCCCATTTAGCAAACAGTTGGAGTCTTTGGTCATTTTCAACTTTAAGTAAATCGATGCTGTATGTGCACAACTAGATAAGAATGCATTGTTGTAGATGCTTTCCAAGTGGTAAAAGAACAATATAGACTCAGTATAAAGGACTTCACCAGAAAAGAGAGACAGAGACAGAGACAGAGAAAAGCCTAGAGGCCTTCAAATTCCACTGCCAGTTTTAATTACACACACAAGGGAAAGTGATTTCTATTTCCCTGCAGACAGGCATGTGTTGTGTTCTTCAGCTGATGTACATCAGAGAGCAGTATATTAATTCATCGGTTCAATTCAAATGCATTTCATGGTGCAACTCGCAATGGCTCTTTCATCATGTCAGGAGTGAATTACTGTGTTTCTAACCAGTGTTTTCAACCTCTAATTCAGTACTACTGTTGTAACAGAGTCAGAATGTGCTTTATTGCCAGGTGTGTTTACACATATGAGGAACTCGTTTTCATGACAGAAGCTTCCACAGTGCAACAGAATGACAGTGACGAGACAAAAGCACAGATAATAAAAGAATATAAATAGAACAAGTAAATAGGGAATAACAATATATCCAGCTTGACAATTGTATAAACAGGAATATTACAATAGACAGTTTTCTATGTACAGGTGTATTATGTGCCAATTTGAAATGCAAACTAAGTATGTGTGTTAGATAAATAAGTGTATAAGTGTATAAATAGTGTTGCGTGTAACAAGAGTAACATTACAGCAGGGCAATATTAACACCAGTGAAACACACACAATTATGTTTTTCCAGGTAATTAGTAATTAGAAATAAAAATAAAAAACACAAAAGTAAATCAAACTAAAATTAAAAATACTTAAATTATAAATGGAACATTAAACTCTGTCATCAAACAACGTGTGTGATGTTTACTACAAAAAAAAACAAAAAAAACACAAAAGTACAATATACAGATACATATAATAGGGTAGCAATAAAGGTGAAAACTGAAAACTTTACAGGATTTTGGGAAAGTTTCAGGAACTTTACCAAAAAATATTCCACCCCTTTGCAACCCTAACATTTACTAATATTCACAACATACACACATTTCTGCTAGGGATTACAGTCATGACAAAGGTGTACTCCGATATTTTTGTCGCCAATGCACTAAACAGAGTCATCAGAAATGATCCCAGCCTAATCAGTGACCATCTGCATCCTCCTCTGTCTTTGACTGGTGAAATTCCCACTGAGATGTTGATTATTGGAGATTACCTGCATGTGTCTGTCACCCAAACATCCCAGCGGGACGAGGGTTAACACAGTGAACGCGGTCAATACAGATGTGTGTCCCTCTCAATGCAATGTTTAAAGAATACTAATGCATTGTGGGAGTCCCAGCAGCACAGTCTGGAGTGATGAGGGGTTAAACGAGTCGCTAATGAGCCACATCAGAGAGCGAGGGACAGAATGAGACAAAGTCATGAGGGGTTTTCTCTTAAAAACAGCTCTGGAAATTTGCTAAGATGCTGTAAAGTGTCAGCAATGAACCATAACAAATAAGAAAAAGAACAAAGTAGCAGCTGGTTATGCCTGTGAAGTAAATCAATGAGATCTTTTAAAACAGTATCAGATACTTATATAAAATCAGTTATCCATCTATATCTCAATAATATGTCTTAGAAAGATGGTTAAATGCTTAAATAAATTAATTATAAATTATTAAATAATAAAATACCATCTAAACTTTTCTTAAAGACAGTAAGTTCCCAATATAAACTATCCCTAACTGAATCGCAATTTGTTTAGCATCTCAACCGATTTTAATTGTCACATATATGAATCGATACATCAGATCTGATTCTGGTCTGCTCTGGTAAGATCTCTAGTCCCATCACTTGATCTCACTGCGGCTATAACAGATCAGATCAATGCAAGTCCTCATTAACTTCCACCCCATCACCCACCAATCAGCTTTAATTAGCCACAAGGGAGCTGACCAGTGACATCTTATGATGTTAAATTAAAGGCTGATTTATACTTCTGCATCAAAACTACGCCGTAGGTTGTGAGTAGTACATGCAGGCTGCGATGTAGCCTGACGTGCACCTCTCCAAAAATGTCACAGCACGTCAAATCTACGCAGACTGCAAGCGCTGTGATTGGTCTGCTAGTACCCCTCTCTCCATATGTATTTGAGTTATGTCTTTGTTTTGCACTTTAATATAATTTAATGTTACAAAATAAAAAAGCAAAGAACAAGCGTCTTATCATTTATTATAAATTGTAGCATTACATCACTTTGTTGTCTGCGACAAACCATGGTGCAAGTCCTTGTGGAGATTGAAAGGATTGAAAGAATGCCGTTGTTCCGTTGTCATCTGTTTTTTGTAGTTTTAAATAATTGATTTGTTCTTTGATATATATTTGCCACCATCACGGCTGATGCTTCTCCGACAAGATGCTTCTTCTTCAGCTTTTGCCGTGGTTTGCGGGTTACACAAGCAACATGCCCATGGACACTGCTGACTAGTGGTTTGCATGTATACTGCACGTTGAAGCGGACAACGATGCAGAAGTATAAATGAAAACCGACGAACATCCTATGGCGTAGAGGCTAAGGCATTAATCCAATGCAAAAGTATAAATCAGCCTTAAGACTCCAGCACACCTGTTTATGTACTTGTGTGGTATATACTACATACAGCCTATGAATAAAAAAAAAAGTAGGCATTTAACTTCATGTGCTACATTGCACTGTGGTTCATATGTCATTTGTGTTTTCGCATTTTATTATTTTTTGTAAAATGCCTAATTGTTAACTAGAATATTAATTAGGAGTCAAGAATTTTATGATTATAGTATATTGTGCTGTTATTAAACTGAATTGAATCTAAACTGACATGAGCTGAATAATTGTCTTCTGTCAAATGACTTTATCGTTAAATTTAATTGAGGTTTTTTCATAATTTATGAACTTCGCAACACTGGCACTCTTATTAAACTGAGCTGATGCAACACTGATTTAAATCAAGCTGAATAATGACACTAGTATCTTCTGTAGAGATTCTTAATTGATGAAGTTTAATCCGTTTCATAATTTTTTTTTTTAAAACATTAACATTTAGTTTCATGTTTATTACTATAAACTGCTTGGAAACTGTCTGTACTTTAAGTATAAAATGCTATTTAAAAAAAAAAGTAGACCATGTACAAGGTCTAAAATTGCTTTATGAGCAAACAATCAGACATTACACTGATATAAGCCTCACAAACCTTATTGGCTGTAATTTCATATTTGGAAATGTAGTATGTCACGAATACACATTACAAAAATAACAGTACGGTTGTGAAGTATTTGTAACACTCCCAAGGACATGGCAGCTGTTGCGAGACCTTGACACGAAAGTCAGCGAGATATCAGAATTACTATCCAAGGACGCTGAGCCTGAGCTGAGCTGATTTATCGCTGAGCCTGTTTTCCTAATGTTATTCATCGTTAGATAAAAATAAGAGTGCTGGTCAAGGTCTTCTGTCTAGAAAGGATACTGAAGGCTTCTGTAAAGGTCATAGTTCAGGAATGAAGTAAATGAGAGTGACAAACACAAAGGGTCAGCTGATCCATCATCGACACGCCCCATTCACAGCCACACCATAAGACACGCCCCTTCCACGAATATAATTATAGGAATGGTCCAGGCAAGGCCATCGCAAGGGGGGTGCGAGGCCCACTACAATTTTGTGTGGGTGTGGGGGGGGGGGGGGGGGGGTTTAGTATAGTACATTTACATTTACATTTAATCATTTAGCAGAAGCTTTTATCCAAAGCGACTTACAAATGAGAACAATAGAAGAAGTCAGGTCAACAAGAGAACAACAACAGTATACAAGCGCCATGACAAGTCTCAGTTAGTCTAGTATAGAACGCATAGCCAAGTTTTTTTTTTTTAAATGAAAAGACAAGAAAAGGAAAAGTGCTAGTATTAGTTGGTTAAGTGCAGGCGAAAAAGATGAGTCTTTAGATGTTTCTTGAAAATGAGTAAGGATTCAGCTGTACGAATTGAGATTGGGAGGTCATTCCACCAGCTGGCCACAGTCTAGGAAAAGGTCCGTGAGAGTGATTTTGAACCTCTTTGGGATGGCTCCACAAGGCATTGTTCACTTGCAGAGCGCAAACTTCTGGAGGGCACATAAGATTTAACCAGTGAGTTTAGGTATGTTGGTGCCGTGCCAGTGGTCGTCTTGTAGGCAAGCATCAGTACCTTGAATTTGATGCGAGCAGCTACTGGTAGCCAGTGTAACCTGATGAGGAGAGGAGTAACGTGAGCTTTTTTTGGCTCATTGAAGACAACCCTCGCTGCTGCATTCTGGATCAATTGCAGAGGCTTGACAGTACATGCAGGAAGGCCCACCAGGAGAGCATTACAATAGTACTGTCTGTAGAGAACAAGAGCTTGGACAAGAAGTTGGGTGGCTTGCTCTGACAGAAAGGGTCTAATCTTCCTAATGTTGTATAAGGCAAACCTGCAGGACCGGGTCGTTGTAGCAATGTGGTCTGTGAGGCTTAACTGATGTTCCATCACAACTCCTAGGTTTCTGGCTGTCCTCGAAGGAGTAATGGTTGATAACCCCGGCTGTATAGAGAAGTTGTGATGAAGCAATGGGTTAGCTGGAATCACCAGGAGTTCTGTCTTCGTAAGGTTAAGCTGAAGGTGATTGTCATTCATCCAGCTAGAAATGTCACTCAGACAGGCTGAAATGCGAGCAGCTACCGTCGGATCGTCTGGCTGGAATAAGAAGTAGAGTTGGGTGTCATCAGCGTAGCTGTGATAAGAAAAGTCATGCTTCTGAATGACAGATCCTAATGACGTCATGTAGATGGAGAAGAGAAGTGGTCCAAGTACTGAGACTTGAGGAACCCCAGTAGCAAGGTGGTGTGCTTTGAAACATCACCCCTCCAAGACACACTGAAGGATCTGTTAGAGAGGTAGGACTTAACCCACAGGAGTGCGGTTCCAGAGATGCCCATCTTTCTGAGGGTGAACAGGAGAATCTGGTGATTAACAGTGTCAAAAGCAGCAGACAGGTCCAGTAAGATGAGTAATGAGGATTTGGAAGCTGCTCTTGCCAGTCGCAGGGCTTCAGTAACCGAGAGCAGAGCAGTCTCAGTTGAGTGGCCACTTTTGAAGCCAGATTGGTTGCTGTCAAGGAGGTTGTTCTGTACAAGTAACATAGAAAGCTGGTTGAACACCGCTCGCTCAAGTGTCTTTGCAATGAATGGAAGAAGGGATACCGGTCTGTAGTTTTCAAGAAGCGCTGGATTTAGAGATGGTTTCTTGAGCAGTGGGCTTACCTGAGCCTGCTTGAATGCTGAGGGAAATGTTCCAGAGTGAAGAGAGGAGTTGATAATGTGAGTAAGCGAAGGTATCACTGAAGAAGAGAACGCTTGAAGAAGGTGAGTGGGGATCGGAATAAGTGGACGAGTAGTAGGATGATTGGACAGGAGAAGTTTGGAAACGTCCATCTCTGAGAGTGGGGAGAAGGAGGAGAAACAGTGTGCATCGGTCATTGTGAAGTTGTCCTCAGTCTGCGGTGTGGAGAATTGGTCACTGATGGTTCTTGTCTTATTTGTGAAGAAAACGGCAAAGTCGTCCGCTGTAAGAGTCGATGGAGGAGGTGGTGGCGGCGGATTAAGAAGAGAAGAGAAAGTCTTGAAGAGTGTCCGAGCATCACAACAGCGGTTAATTTTGTTGTGGTAGTACGATGTTTTAGCTGTGAAGACATTTGCAGAGAAGGAAGAGAGGAGAGACTGATAGACACTGAGGTCGGTAGAGTTTCTTGATTTCTCCCATTTCCTCTCTGCAGCTCTGAGTTTAGAGCGATGTTTACGGAGAACCTCGGACAGCCAGGGGGCAGATGGGGCGGTGCGTGCTGGTCTAGACAACAGTGGGCAAAAGCTGTCCAAGCAAGATGTTAAAGTGGAGCAAAGAGTTTCCGTAGCACTGTTCGTGTCCAGAGCTGAAAACTGAGAGAGTGCAGGAAGTGAGGATGAAACCACAGAAGATAGGCGAGATGGAGAGAGTGAGCGTAGGTTCCGTCGAAAGGTGACCTGCGTTGGAGTGTGAGGCACTTCAGGAGTAAGTGCTAGGTTAGCAGTAATGAGGAAGTGGTCTGAGGTGTGCAGTGGAGCAACTGAAGAGTACAACCAGGAACATGTTTTGTGAATGATATTTGTGCATGATATTCTAAAGGTGCACACTGTCATCATGATTTTTAGTGCAAGTTTCTTCATTTTCTTTAAGCTGACATCATCTAGACTGCACAACATATTAATGTCAGACAACAGCCAAACAGCTATTCAGTCATTGTTGAAGCAGATGTTGTAGGTAATGCTGCCTTTTTTAAATCTTGCCACTAGGTAACAGTTATTTAATGCAAAAGAAAATGAAAAAGAAGCAGCATCTTTGGGATATGTGAAGATGCTCTGAAGGATGCTTTAAAAAGAATGTGACAAAGAACTAGTTATTTGGATCTGTTTGGAATAAAAGCTTTGTTCGGCCTTGGGATGAAAAAGGTAATTGCACCTTTTTTTCATACAATTCTGACTTTATCACGCAAAAAAAAAAAAAAAAAAGGTAATTATAACTTTTTATCTCACAATTCTTTCTGACTTTATATTGTAATTCTGACTTTTTCCTTGCAATTCTGACTTTAGGCCTATATTTTGCAATTCTGACCTTAGATATTTCACAATTCAGACTTCTCAGAATTCTGAGTATAACGGTTTACATCTTGTAATTCTGTTTTGTTTTTACCACCATGAAAACTTTTTTTTTGCCACAAAATGAAAAATAAAAAAGGTAATACAACTTTTTTTTCTTCACAATTGCAATTCTGATTTGATTTCTTTTAATTCTGAATTATTTCACAAGAACTGCGAGTGAAAAAGTTGCTGTGAGATAAAGAAATCTCACCTTTTTTCATCCCATAGAGGATAACACGCTTTCATTGTTTTCATTGCTATGACACACACTACACAAATTTTAAGAGAAACCTGAATCACCTGAAATTTTCACAGTATGGCTGTCACACACACACACACACACACACTTAATAAGCTCAGAGTCATTTCATTCCCTCATGCTGTTCAAAGCATTTCCACCCATCAAATGTGATGTTGCCAACCAAACAAAAATATCTTGTCAGACATTTCAGCCGCCTGGATGACAGAAAAGAGAGAAAGAGAGGCAGCACAGTGAGGCATCGTTAATATTCACACAGCTGCATTCTGATGCGACACACAAATAAATAAATAATGCTTCCAGTCTTTTGATCTTTTGTGAAAAGTATTAAGCTATGTGAATTTTACAATAATGAGATGAGCTCATATTGTATAATGAGTGTGTGTGTGTGTGTGTGTGTCTGTATGTGTGTGTGTGTGTGTGTGTGTGTGTGTGTGTACACTAGGATATCAGTAACTATCCTGTGTTATGATCCAATACGCATAGCAACACTTATGCATCAATGCATCATAATGTAATAATTGGATCATGACTGGAACTGAACCAAAAATGTAAGCGAGCCTCAGAGTGACCACAATATTTTCCATAAAGAAAATGAGGGCTATTTTAGGATAGTTATGATTATTTTTTTGCATTGTGAAATGATATTCATGACTTTTCCTCCTAAAATTAAAATTACTATAATGCAAATAAATAAAGAAATTAAACTGTTAGATAGATTAATTAATAGATAATAGGGCTGCAACGATTCGTCGATGTTGTCGACAAAAATCGATAATGGAAATAGTCGACAATGAATTTCATTGTCGAAGTTGTCGCCAGACATGTTTTTTTCGACCGAGTGAGGCATCTCTCTTCATTACAATCTCTGCCGAGAGTCGCACATGCGCATTAGCTTCTCTGCTGAGCGATAACATACAGAAATGGCGGCGTCCAATGCAGCAGCTGCGCGTACCAAAACATCTAAAGTTTGGGAGCATTTTAGCCTGGATACGGCGAATAAAAAGATTATCTGCATGGTTTGCAAAGCAGTCCTTGCGTATCACGGCAGCACCTCGGTGATGCATGAACATTTAAAGAGAAAGCACGTCGGACAGTTGAATGAAACGGAGTTTGACTCGCCTCGGTAAGATTTAAATAACATGGAAGCCAATACGTTTTGTTTTGGATGTACATTGTACATTTGTGACCCTGGATCACAAAACCAGTCTTATGTGTAATTTTTTTTAAATTGAGATTTATACATCATCTGAAAGCTGAATACATAATCTTTCCATTGATATATTGTTTGTTATGATAGGATAATATTTGGCCGAGATAGTGCTGCATCCATTCACACAAATAAATGTTTTATATATTTAAAATGGGAAATTTACAAAATATCTTCATGGAACATGATCTTTACTTAATATCATTATCCTAATGATTTTTGACATAAAAGAAAAATGTGACAGGTTTGTGTCCAGGTAGTATCACACAGTCCATGTTTACAACTTAAATTCAGACGACTCTGAAAGCTTATTTTAAAATCGTTAGATTTCATAATGTTGAGACGAGTTGTAAAGTTCTTTTGCAACAGATTGACCACTGAATGTATCTCACAAAATGCACTTAATATTTTTGTTTACTGTTTTATTGCTGCTAATGTGCCTGCCCCTGGTTTACAGGAAGAAAATGTTTACTTGATTTTAATTTATTTTTTCTTATAAAACAAATGTGCCTGTCCTTTATAAAAATGATAGAGTTTCTTTATTTATGCATTTATGTCTATACTGGCCGAGCGCTGTGCCTAATTGGTTTTAGACAGGGCATTTTTATTTACTTTTAGTATGAATCGGCCTATCAGCAGCAGCATGGGGTGGTGTTGGCGCAGTGGATAAGACATATGCCTTTGGTGTGAGAGACCCGGGTTCGAATCCACTGTGAGACACCAATGTGTCCCTGAGCAAGACACTTAACTCCTAGTTGCTCCAGAGGCGTGCGACCTCTGACATATATATATATATATATATTATATATATATATATATATATATATATATAGCAATTGTAAGTCGCTTTGGATAAAAGCGTCAGCTAAATGTAAATGTAGAATGTAGAATGTAGCAGCAAAGTTCAATAAAATATGCATTTTTCATTGAAGTACCCCCTTCTTTCTTGTGTTTACTATCATTTTCCACAGAATTAAAGCAATCTCATGCTAAATTTTAGAAAATTTTTATAATTATTCGATTAGTCGACTAATCGTTTCAATAGTCGGTGACTAGTCGACTATTAAAATAGTCGTTAGTTGCAGCCCTAATAGATAATAGAATAAAATAAGCCATTATATAAAATTGTATATTTTAAACAAAACATTAATAAATTATATATGATATTTTTAGTATCACTAATTATTTCTGAATATTTAAATGTTTTTTTTTTATTATCGTTTTATTTTATTTTGAATTTCATTTGAATTTGAGCTAAAGTTTTAGCAAACTTTCATTACTTTTTAAATTTCAATATAGTTTTTATTTTATTATTATTATACATTTTTATTTCAGTTGTAATTATTGTAGTTAAATTGCCTTTTTTTCATATTTTATTTTATTTCCGTTAAAGTTTATTCTGATTCAAGCTGTTTTTACGGTTTTAGTTAACTATATCAACCCTGGTTCTTGACATGTCTAGTTCATCAGAATTCTCTTTGTTTTGCTCTGAATGTGTTTTTAAAGCATTCTGGGAGGAGATATTTGAATTCCATTTCAATCCAAAGGAAATGTTTCCTTTATTTGTCATCCAGTGCATTCCCAAACGGGACAGCGATGGACTGGTCTACAGTCAGAATCAGCTCACAAGCGTTCTTTCAAAGCACATCAGAGCATCGGGTGTGATCGCTCGGGTCACACTCACATCTGCTTTGACAGTTCAGCTCCCAAAGTCCCAAAAGCCTCTATGAGGGGGATCAGAAACAGGGGTAACCGCAGTCCTTTGGGTTTGTGTGTGTGTGGAAGCCACTGAGGTTTGATTGACATGACTTGCTGCCAGACTGAACACACTCGCAGCAGCACACAGCACTGATTGACAGCGCAGCAGAACCAGAGAGTGAAAATTACACACACACATACCTGGATGAAAGCAGGGAGGTGTGAAGCATCTCTCCACTTTTCTCGCTACTGTCATGCTAGAGAACTGGGTCAATGCATTTCCTCACTGCAGCAGAAAAGCAGCAGAAGAGCTTGATGACAAAAAAAAAAAAAACACTACACCACACAGACATAGATGTAACAATAAACCAGCTTACCCTGTTTGGTTCAGTCGTGGAGTACCCCTACAGGCGGACAGCATGACAGTGGTGTCCTACATAAAACACCAAGGCGGCCTTTCATCCAGCCGCCTCTGCGCACTGGCAAAGCGCCTCTTGGAATTGTCACTACCCAGGTTGCGATCGCTATAGGCGACGCATATACCTGGCAAGACGAATCTGGAAGCAGACATGCTTTCGTGAAACAATGTCCCCTCGGACGAGTGGATGCTCCATCCCCAGACGGTTCTCAAAATCTGGGAGATTTTCGGGAAAGCAGAGGTTGACCTCTTCACCTCAGAAAGCAACTCTAATTGCCCAACTTATTTTTCAAAGGACACAGATGCGCTGGCCCACGACTGGCCCAGCCTCCTTCTTTACGCTTTTCTCCCTATCGCTCTGATCCCTCAGGTCATCAGTCAGGGAAGACAGGCACAGAGTCCTCCTGGTGGCCCCACTCTGGAGGAGCCAAGTTTGGTCCTCGGAGCTATTCAGGCTATCCATGAAAGCCCCATGGCCGATCCCCCTGATGCGGGACCTCCTCTCTCAGGCGAACAGGACAATCTGGCATCCACAGCCAGAACTCTGGGCTCTGCACGTATGGTCCCTCGATGGGAGCCTCTAAGCCTCCCCAGGGACGTGCTACACACCATTGCTCAGACAAGAGCCCCGTCTACAAGACGCCTCTACGCCCAGAAATGGTCAGTCTTTGTTGACTGGTGCTCAGCAGAAAACGAAGAAGACCCTGTTAAGTGTGACGTATCTCTTATACTGTCATTTCTCCAGGGCGTCTAGACAAGGGTCTCGCCCCTTCCACGCTCAAGGTGTAGGTAGCAGCCATCACAGCGTTTCATGCTCCTATCGCTGGCCAATTTTTGAGTCGAAACAGCCTCATTGTGCGTTTCCTGAGAGGTTCTAGGCGATTGAAACCCCCGTGTCCCCTCACCATTCCCACTTGGGACCTTCTCACGGTCCTTGGAGCACTCAAAGGACCTCCCTTTGAGCCACTGCGGTCAGCTGACCTTCGGCCCCTGACGCTCAAAACCGCTCTGCTACTTGCTCTAGCATCGGTCAAGCGTGTTGGTGATTTGTTAGGAGGCCATGATGGTCAGAGGACAATGGGCGAATTTAGCCAGGATGCCGAGGTCACACCTCTACTCTTTTCGAAAGACATCCTGGGATTTTTAATGAACACAGAGAGTCAGGACCTCGGTTTAACGTCTCATCCGAAGGACGGTGCTCGTTGACAGTATAGTGTCCCCATCACTATATTGGGGCGCTAGGACCCACACAGACCACAGGGTGAGCGCCCCCTGCTGGCCTCACTAGCACCTCTTCCAGCAGCAACCTAGTTTTCTCAGGAGGTCTCCCATCCAGGTACTGACCAGGCTCAGCCCTGACTAGCTTCAGTGGGAAACCGGTCTTGGGCGCCAGGGTGATATGGCTGCCGGCCATATGTGATTTTGGCGGGCTTTGGCGCGCAGCATTGCCACAGGCTCACGCAGCGCTGTAATTGGTTTAGAAAAGTTTACAGATTAAAGGCTTCAGTATCGAGGAAAAAGGAGCTTTTCCCCATACGCAGTACTCATTCCGTATCTCAGGGAACCGAGGTTACGGTCGTAACAGAGTATGTTTTTTTTTTACACAACTTTTTACATCACATTAAAAGAGTCAGGTTTAAAGACTGAGGCCAATTAGTTTTAGCTAAAAACCAGGACACAAGCCTAAAATATCCGTGTAATGGATCTCCTGTCATGTAACGTCCCACAGCACAGACCCAAATAGCAAGAAACTGCCTATAATAATGTGAGCAGAAACTCAGTACGACCTTAAACACGACTCATTACCAACCACCGTCCTGTTCAGATGTCAGATGACATTGTCCTGAACTAAACTCAGCCTGATCCATGAGAAAACAGCTCATCTAGGGTAAAAATGAAGATAATGGAGAAGGAAAGGACTATTTGCAGTGATTGTTTGTTCTCAAGCTCTAAACTGAGCTGAAAACGCCCAGCTGTCAAGATCACTCAAGGGCTCTTCGAAAGAAAAACTATTTCTTGTCATGTCAGACTGAAGGAGCGTCTACTAGTTTTGGAAAAACTGAAATCAATCTTCTCCGAGAGCTCCAGCAGAAAAGCACAGTATGGAGGAAAACAAAGGATCAATATATAAAGGGGTCGAATCTCCTTCAAAACCCCCTCACTCACTCACTCACTCACTCACACACATACACACACACACTCACACACACACAGTCTCCCAGAGGTGTCTTAAAGCTCAGTGCTATTAATCAGATAACCTTAATGCTTATGTTCTCAAAGAGCTCTTTCCATTCTGATATTATTGATCTTTTACGACAGCAAAAGACACTAACGGAGATTTGCCAGAGTTACAGGTTATAACAGGCTTTTATCATTGCAAACAGGATTGTGTGTTTATTAAATAAAAGATATGCGTGTACTATGTGACTGAATAATACCGGTCAAGAACATGCGTAGGTCATATTTTACTTTTAAAACTAAACAAAACAATAATATTTTATATTTAAAAAATAAAGCCTATTTTTAGGACATCATATTCATGCAATATGGAAAAAAAATAGCATGTTTATGTTTTATGTTAAGTTTATGTCAATATTCTGATTTTTTTTTTTATTATTATAATTTTAGTTAATATTTTAGCTTTCTTTGTGTGTGTGCGCTTTTGGTCTTTTTTATTCTTAATAAATCTAGTTTATTTAGTTTTAGTTATTTTACTACTTTAACATACTAAAAATGTAAAAAAATTTCCTTGGCTACTAGTAGATCTTGTTTTATAAATAATAGAACAAAGTATAAATATATATTTAGCAGAAGCTTTTATCCAATGCGACTTACAGTGCTAAATTCAGGCTGAATTGTTTACACACACACACACACACACACTTTGAACGTACAGCAGCAAAAACAGCTTGGATGAGGATGGAAAAAGATCATAAAGAACTAAAGTATGGCTGAGTTTGATGCAAAAAACCTTGAATAATCACATAAACAACAACAACAAAAAACTCTACAAATGTGTAGGATAAATGTGTTTTAAGTGTGACGCTGTGGAGGCTGCAGTGTGAGACGGGGCTGTAGATGTCAGATCTGCTCTCAGTCAGAGATTACTGTGCTAAAGTGTCATCTTGGCCACCCCGTGAAGACAGCGGGTGTTTGGCAGTCTGACAGGTGCTGTGTGTGAGATGTGTGAGAGTGTGTGTTTCATGCCTGGTCTGATCTTGCATACGTTTAACATGAGAAAATGCCCTACACAGCCCTCTTCTACAGACAGATACTCAGTTCCATGATGCGAAAAAATAAATAAAAAATTTGCAGATTCCAGTCATTAAAACAAAATAATTTTCTGTATAACGTGGATGTCAGGGAATGTCAAATTTTGAATGATGAATACTGAGATTCATTTCATAAACATTTCACTATGCTCTTCATTACAAACCTTCAAAATGAATGTTCGGTTTAACTATATAAAGTTGCTAATTAACTAGTCGGTTTAACTAAATGAACTACTATTGTATAGAAGAATTCACTTCTCAAAATAAATTTTTTAAGGAATATCACAATTTTACTTCAATGTTTTTAACAGTAAGCATCTGTTGTGCAGCACTTTTTTGCCAATTAATTAAAGGAATTGTTACATTTTCATATAATTAGATTTGAAAAGATTCATTAAATTGCTAATGTTTTTAATTAAATTGTTATGCCTTTATTTGATTACCACTGATTTTTAGGACATTTGTTTTAAATCATCAATCCAGAAAACCTCAAAAATAAAAAATTTATTATTTATTAATTATTATAAAATTATAATAATAATTATTGTAAAATGTAGAATAAATTATTAAATTGTTAGATATTTATGAATTTTATTGATTAGATATGTTTTTTGATAATTAAAATGTAATTAAATTTTAAAAAATGTATCCATTTCATAGGGCCTTAACAATTAAATTTATATTAAACTTTTAATACACTAAAAAAATTAAGTTTCATGATTTTAATTAAATAGATGTGCCTTTCACTTACTAAAATCTAACTGAAATGGAATCCACAAAAATCACATGGTCTCTTATTTATATATGAAGAGAGTCCTGAACTACCAATGCGTCTTTGAATAACTCACTGAACTTCAAATTACTCTTGTGGTATTGTATCTGAAATAAGTGCACTCACTTTAGATCTGCTAAATTAACTACAACCTAATCAATTTGATAAGTGCTTTGTCTCCCATCCAAAAACTGATTCAGCCTATGACAGACGGGACACAACCAAAAATAACAAAAGCAAAATGGATCCAGTGAAGAAAAGTGAGAGGAATAAAACAGGATGTGAGGGATGGGGCGACTAAAGGAGAAAAGCAGACTCAGCATGTAATAAAGTGAGAGATTTAAAGGAGAAGACAGCAAACATGGAGAGGGGGATTTCCTCAGAGACCCCCCATCTGTGCAGAAGGAAGATTAATAGTCTGAAGACAAAACAAAACATGTTGAGAGAGAAAACATATGTGTTTTGTTCATGCGTGTCCTGGGGCGTAATAATAGATATTCTTACAGCCTCATAATAACATCAAATCATAGCAACCCTCTTAAAAATGCTTTTAAATAACCAGCAAACTCCATTTCACTACAAAAGATGAGATTATTCATACTGTCAGAAACATTCAAGAGACTACATTCCCTGCATCAATTGATTTTTTTTTTCTGTGATTCCCCATTAACACTTTACAGCAAAAAATTCAGAAGGTTTACATTCATGCATTTAGCAAAGCGACTTGCAAAACTATGTGAATATTGGAAAATATTGGAAAAACTATGTGAATTCAGAAAGCACTCTTACAATATCAGTGTTGATCTGCTTTTTCAACAAAAAGTGATTTGAGCATGACAAGGAAGTGAATCTTCATTCCTATAAACTCATAATATAATATTTAACGAGTCAATGACAACAATGAATCAACCTTTGATTGAATCATAAGTAGGATATATTTTTTGTTAAAGTGAATCTGCTTGGAATTTCAGTGTAGATTAAATGCAGTCTGTTCTAAAACGCAATGTTTTCTTCAATATGTTTATACATTTAACATTTCTGTGCCTATATGTTAAGCAGAATGCATGACAAAGCAGTTAGTAGCCAGATGGTTGAGCTCCAAAAATGACAAAAAAAAAAAAAAAAGCTGCAAAACCACCATAAAACTGTTTACTATACTCATGGTCATCTAATGTCATGCAACACTGTTGTGCAAAGAACAGGGCCAAATGCATGCTTTTGCTGAAAATTGCTTTAGATGAAAACATGTTTTTGTTGTTGAAATCTGATGCCTTTAAAACATGCATAAAACATATGTATTTACATGTATTCAAAAACACAACAGAAGGACAATAGACACACTGGTTCTGATGTCTGTTATCAATGTGCAGAGAAATGCGACATGAAGACTTAAATCATGAACATGCAAATAATCCAGGTGAAATGAAAAATTTCTGAACTTATTTGCATACAGTCAGAAACTTTACAATACCACCGAGGAAGAACATGCACACTAACATTTGAAGGAAACCCCTACAGAGAAAACATCACCAAATGAGTAGGTACACAATAGAATAACAAAGAACACAGCATCAAATAGCTGGTGTAGATCCAAACTAGACTGAGACAAGATGATAATTTGAACGTCCTCTGAAAGGCCTTTTAAATACCAGACAGTGTCTGAACTGTGTTTGCCCCCCGCAGGGCTGGAGTGCATATCACGAATTGGTCAGGACGATATAAAGGCACTACACCACATCCCTGCCAGCAATTCAATCATGCATGAGCCAAAATCCATCTTTATATTCATCCATCCCAGCTTCCCATGGGAACACCTCTAACAGAGCTCACCCTCCTCCCTCTCAGGGTCCCAATCTTCCTCTCAACCCTCATCTCAATTTCTGGCCCTGGAGCTCCAGCCTTTAGAATTTGTAGCCTTTTAAAGGAATAGTTCAACCAAAATTCATTTACTCACTGTCATGTTGTCAGAACACAAAAAACAAAAGGTTTTTTGAAGAATGACACTGCAAATCAATCACATCTGTCAAGCTTCAAATGGCACAAAAAGGATGATAAAAATAATGCATATGACTTGGACTGCTTTTATGATTTTTATTTACTGTATGGTTTTTATTCGGAAAGACATGAGGGTAAGTAAATGAGAAAAAATTTGGGGAACTATTTCTTTGATTGGAAACATTTACAATTTTTTCAATGCACAGGAAAAAAAACTAAGCTTTCAGACTTTTGAGAACTTGACCAAAAACACAGCACAAGCATTCACTAACAAAGAACAGAGAAAGTGTCTGGTTGTATTATTGCATTGATTTTTCACATAACTAGTGACTGGTTTTGAAGCAATAGTTGAACATTTGCTGAAAAAATACTCACTCTCAGGCCATTTGAGATGTAGATGACATTGTTTCTTCATCAGATTTGGAGAAATGTAGCATTCCATCACTTGCTTACAATGGATTTTCTGCAGTAAAAGGGTGCAGTCAGAATGAGAGTCCAAACAGCTAATAAAACTAGAGCCCAACCGATATATCGGTTTGCCAATATTATTGGCCGATACAAGCCTGTCGCCGATATATCGGTATCGGTGAATATGCCGCCGATATGATTTTTTTTTATATAGAACATATAATCCAGATAAAATGCTTGAATTGGTGTAATTACTTAGTTTGTCTCGCTTCATTGTTTGCTACTGGTGACCTGGATGAAACGCTTTAAAGCTTAAGTCTATGGAAAACCACTAAAACTTTGAACGGCCATATCTCTATAAAGTGCAATGGATCAGCACCAAATTTGGGGGATCAAATAATTAAATGCGACCTATACGCGACTTGTTTTTTTCTCTCCCTCTAAAAAAATTATAATAATTTATACGCATAGCATATTTTAACCATGCAGCAAACCTTTATAAATATTTTGATAAATTACTGAAAATACATAAATAAATGACTTTTTAAACCGTTTACCTGATTGTATTAATTGGTAAAAATTCTTAACGGCCGGTTAATGGTTAACCGGTTAATATGAACATCCCTAACACATTACATTCAAAGGGCATTAAAGGTGAATTTAAATTGTATTTATTTACAGGTGTAGATTATGTCACACTTCTCTAGTAAGTTTCGTCTGTGAAGACAGTAGTGCAAATCCGTGTATGAATGTTCCTAAATGAAATAAACTTCAACGGAATAAAGTTGAATAGAATTTAATTTAATTAAAGTTGAATAAACTTCAAATTTACTGTTCAGTGCACTGATGTCAGACTAATTTTGGATAGTACATTTTAAATTTTGTTCAATTGTTAAATACCCTGCCTATCATATCTCTGTCACGTCATTATAAGTTTTTGATCATCAAAAGAAATGTGTTTATGTATAAATATTCTATTTATGTATATACTGCATTCTATATATAGTAACAGTCAAAGGTTTGGACACACAAATGGGAAAGTGTCCAAACTTTTGACAGGTAATGTACTATAATATACACAAAGAATATCGGCCAATATATCGGTATTAACCTTTTTTTTACTCCCTAATATCGGATTTGGTATCAGCCCCAAAAAACCATTTCGGTCGGGATCTGAGAAAAACGTCATAATAATCCACAATTAATCCACACCACTCCAGTCCAGCAATTAACATCTGAAGCCAAAACATGTGAAGCCAAAAGCTGCATGTTCGTAAGAATCAAATCCATCTTAAAGTCAAATCAAATCCATCATTCACTGCAGAGCATCCATTGGTGAGCAAATGATATGATGCTACATTTCTCCAAATCCGGCCAAGAAACAAACTCATCTATATCTTGGATTACCTGAGGGCGAGCACATTTTCGCATTTTTAGACATTTAAATACTCAATGCACACTCGATCAACTGTCATGCAAACACAAAAGACACCAATGCAAAGACTGTAAACATGTTCACAACAATCGGTATGACTTCAGCTGAATAACAATAACCCTGCATAATGTGTGTGCATCCATGTTTAAACTGTAAAAAAAAAAAAAAAAAAAAAAAAAAGTAGTTAAACAACTATCAAGTAATTTTTACAATGGGACAATATATGAGCAAATATGAAAATACATTTATGAGATTACATACAGCCTTTATATATACAGTACAGACCAAAAGTTTGGAAACATTACTATTTTTAATGTTTTTGAAAGAAGTTTCTTCTCCTCATCAAGCCTGCATTTATTTGATCAAAAATACAGAAAAAACTGTAATATTGTGAAATATTATTACAACTCAAAATAATAGTTTTCTATTAGAATATACTTTAAAAAAAACAATTATTCCTGTGATGCAAAGCTGAATTTTCAGCATCATTACTCCAGCCTTCAGTGTCACATGTAACATCCGGTCTATCACATGATCATTTAGAAATCATTTTAATATTCTGATTTATTATGAGTGTTGAAACAGTTCTGCTGTCTAATATATTTGATCAATAAAAGGTTAAAAAGAACTGCATTTATTCAAAATAAAATTGAATAATATATATTCTAAAAATATATTTTCTTTACTATCACTTTTTATCAATTTAACATATCCTTGCTGAATAAAAGTATTGATTTTATTTATTGATTTTTTTTTTTTTTTTTAAAGAGAATTACCCAAATTACTGACCCCAAATTACTGTCCAGTAGTGTATATTGTTATTACAAAATATTTATATTTTAAAAACATAGCTTCTTTTTTTTTTTTTTTTTACTTTTTATTCATCAAAGTATCCTAAAAAAGTATCACATGTTCTGAAAAAATATTAAGCAGCAGCACGGTTTCCAACTTTGATAATGAATCATCATATTAGAATGATTTCTAAAGGATCATGTGATAATGATCCTAAAAATTCAGCTTTGCATCACAGAAATAAATGATAATTTAAAGTATAATTAATTTAAAAACAATTATTTTAAGTTGTAATAATATATCACAATATTACATTTTTTTTCTGTATTTTTGATCAAATAAATGCAGGCTTGATGAGCAGAAGAAACCTCTTTCAAAAACATTAAAAATAGTAATGTTTCCAAACTTTTGGTCTGTACTGTATATATTGCATTATAGAAGCAGTTTCAATAATTATGCCTTGTAATGCACCTTACAATGCATTTTATGATCACATGAATAACTGTATTCAAGTTATAATACTCATCTATTTACTGTTCGACCTTTAGCAAATATGATGCATCAAAACACCTTCAAATATTACTGTGCATTTTTAATTTGGTTAAAATTATTTAAGCAAAGATGTAATGCATTACAACACACTTTATGATGATGCATTTTCATAAGATAATGCATTATAAAAGCTTTTAGTGTAACCATATAAACTTGAAATACCAGAATTTAAGTATTTCACTTTTCAAATATTTTCACAATATTTGCAGCTCTAATACTAAGCGTGAATCATTTTTTAACTGAATTGGTGCATGAATCTTCCTAATGTACCGATGCAATAAAATTAATCATTTAATTATTCAGCTCACTCAATACGGTGCAAAATACCAATGCGACAAAAAATCAGTGATGTCATGTTTTGTCATGCTATACTGCTAATTGTTGCTTATTACTGGAAAAACAACACAATACTTACTTTTATTCTATTAAAAGAGTCAAGTTAAGCACTACTAGATTAACAAGTTGTTGCCCTACATGAAAAAAGAGCACACGTGTGCAGGTCAAGGTCACTTAAGCCATGCTTAAGTTCACACCTTCAGAATGATCACTGAGGTCAGTAACAGGAACAAGACAATCTACAGCACTGCTATTGATTTTCAATGATGCCGCATTAAGTGAATCCTGCGCTGTCCCACATTGAGTCTGCAGCAGCAGCAATATGGGTTGAGGTCACTGCGTCTGATTTTAGCTGCTGTCAAACACATTGCAGACAAGATGCATGCATCAAAACGATGTGTTCTGATTCGACTAGACCTTGAACTCTAACACATGAATGCAAATGAATACAGGAACAATCGGGTGAAATACTACAGGGATTTTCACACCTGTGTTAACCCTGAATAATGGATAGATTTAACCCTGGGTCAAGCCACATTTTAAATGTTAAAAGTGGGTTCACACTGCTTTGGAAAAAGTGTGAAACAATGCCGCACTACAGAGAGTTCCAGAACAGTCAACCAATCATTAACTGCATAGATACTTTCCTCATTAATTATTCATGAGCTCAGTGCAGAAACTTTCACACAGTGGATTGAGTTTCAGCTTTTGGTTAAAAATGCATGCAAACCATTAAAAGGACTCGCACAGACACAATTTCAGATCTGAATTGTGCCATTTCCACATAAACGAATATACTGCATAATCAATGCACATTATACTTGCACAATTACTTATTAACATTATAAATACACAACGTCAAGAATGCCAGCTCAGGGTTTACAGACACACAATGTGAAATCTTAAAACTAAATACCCAAGATTAATTGCTGAAAAAAGGATAAAAGTATTAACAGAGTGAAATATGAAACAAGGTAACGCAATACGACATTAATCAAGGGTTAAAATGACTGAATGGCCTAAAAAAGAATAGATGTAATATCAAATGGATCCATCTGGTTGTATAACAGAAAGACCCTCAAAATCTGCACACAGTAAGCATATTTTCTACCAGCAAAACACACCTTTCCGAAGCCTCCCGCCTCACATCCGTTAAGCCCTTCGTAGAGAGAATGATGCCGTTTGCACAGAACAGCGGATGGCACCGTCACGCTCCCGTTTCCATTAGTTGTGCTGGAGGATCCCAGGTTCATCCCACTCAGTGCATCTGATGCTAGCGCTCTCTCCTCTGGCTTCGCTCTGTTTGGATGCCCGGGTCCAGCCGGAGACTCGGGTCCACCACTACTCATCTCCGGCATGGGTGAACCGTGCTGAGCTGGTTCAGGGGGGTCTGGCCTAGTACACAAGTCGTACATTACTCTGTTTATGAGTGCAAAGATGGGTTTCAAGGATGTCTTGAGAAGGGTATGTTAGCAACTAAAGACATGGAGGAAAAACAACACTTTTTTAAATCTTCCAATCTTTGAAGAAATGCTTCATCTAGAGTGAAAAGCTCTTCTGCTCCAGCTTGTAAATGCACAGCAATAAGACGCTTATCAATGACCAAAAACAATTCATTAATGCAACTCAAAATGCGAAAATGCAGCACAACTGTTTAAATTCTTAAAAGAGACATCCACAAGCTCAAGTACATCGCTCTCCAAATAACACCCCCATTATATAAAACGCAGAAATGTCAATGTTTTGTAAAAAAAAATGCATTTCCAGTACAAAACGAAATCCTAGATCAAGAGACGAAGCTCTGATTATGTTTAGTCCCCATCCAAATATTGCTCGACCTCCTCCTGCTGTTGATACAAAAGACTCATAGACTGAGAAACAGAGACAAACGGTTTGTAAAAAGACCAGTTTGAAGCCAACGCAGAAGGTGATGTCTTATTTTCTAACAGGTCTCTTAATTTCCTCTCTCTCCACCGACTGGATTTGCACTCGGCTCATTGCGCCGTCCTCTCATCCTTATCATCTCCTCCGCTCGGATGTGCCAGTTCATGAAGAAGCGATCCTGGTTTTCAGTAATGCTTCAGCGGTCACGCTGGATCTCGGTGCTCTGCCTAAATGTGTGTTTGGTAAGATAACGACATTAAGATGAAGAGGAGGAGAGCATGTGGTTGAGCAAGCGAGTGAGCGAGGGAGAGAGAGAGTGGGGGGGGGGGGGGTTCTCCAATCACACTCAAGCAGGCTCTGGGAGGGAGCCAATCCCAGCGGCGGAGCAGGATGGTTTCCATGGAGATGACGCTGCAATGATGTCGCCCTATTGATCATCAAACAGGGAGCGCTGCTCAACAGAAAGGACCAAAGGACGGCCACACGCGCTTTCTCCAATATTAGCATTGAGAGACAATGGTAGTGATGACGTACAGTGTCTGGAATGTGGAATTAAACAGGAGAAATACACAACCACAGTGCATTATTACTAGTGATTCTGTCACTGAAATCAACACTGACGCTGGTTACTCTATGCATGCTGCTGGTCTTACAGTCAACTATTTATCAAGTGCAAGTCTTCCAAATCTTAAATTAAACGTTAATGTTAAATGTTATTGTCAAAGATTAATGAATACTATAACAAATGTACTGCTTATTGTTAGTTAATGTAAGGTAACATATCACCTAATGTGACCGTTTTTGTCAGTGAGGATAGCAAAATACCCCCAAAAAACTGACATATTATACCCACAAATTCTTAATACAGACCAAACATTATTCAGACACTTTGTCCTGACCATGCTTTGCTTAAGTTTTCTTTAATTGCTAGTGCAAACTCTTTACACCACAGACTGAACAAAATGAAGTACTGCAGTGTAAAAAGGTTGCATTAGCATCATTATGTATACTTTTTTTTACTAAGTACTAAAATAACTAAAATGGAAATAAAAGCTATATATAGCCATGTGTGTGTAAATATATATATATATATATACAGTGCCCTCCATAAGTATTGGAACATTAAAGAAAAAACTGTTCTGTTTGCTGTGGAGTAAAGAAATCTGTAAATATGATTAAAAGATGAACATGAGACAAAACTACAGAATGTCACATTTTATTATTGGGTGATTCAACACAAAGATGTTTTACCAGCTAAGAAGATCAGCACAAACAAAATAGTAAAACTTATATTTAATTAAATTATATTTAACTAAAACTAAAATGAGCACAGAAAACACTGAACTGATTCAAAATATTAATAAAATCTATAATTATAATTACGGAAGTCATGCAATTTGATGTCAGACAGACAAATACATACAGAAGCAGATAAAGTGCAGTGAAAACCCCAGCGGTTTTAAATTTAATTATCCTGCAATGCTATCCACCTCTGTGGAGTTCAACTGGCTCGCTCTCATATGGAAAAACACTGCGCTAATTGCCTCTCCACTGAGCAAACACACACAGAGATAGAGTGTAACCCTCGCAGGGAGGAGAACCCAACTCAGGCCGATGAAAACCCCCCGTGTGTGTGTGTATGAGGTAAAACACGCTCCATTAACATCTCATTAGACGTCAGAGGTCTTCACAAAAAGAGACAATTTCATGGGGTGGTTGCGGTGCTCACGGCTGCCTCATCAATTACTACGGGTTTTTATTCAGATGGATTTAACTGCTTGGGACGTACTCATGCAATGAAAAAATATTGAGGGAATTCTTTAGAAGTCCCAACTGAATGAGATTTATTCTTTGAAGTTTTTGAAACAGTTTTTCTAATTGGAAGTTCAGAGAACAGAACAGCATGAAGGATGGACTCATCCTAATTTAGATCTTCAATGCAATACCAAGAGAAAAAGCACAGGCAGCAGACGTTTTGCTTTTCTTTCCAATATATAAATGAAATTTATCATCAGTGTCTTGGCTTAAGCAGGGAGGAAAATGAGATCAGCAGTGAATGTTTGCCAAATAGTCTGAATAAGCTGACTCATGTATACCTTATAGAGAGATAAAAATATATGGACATATAATACATCCTACTTATTCCACATACTTACATTGCACTCACATAAGGCAATATACTAATCTCAACTGCTTGATTGCCTGTGTCATCACATAATGTACATTATCCCCCAGCTCTAATCTGATAAATGTTGAGAATCAGCTGTGAAGAATATGTGAAGAAAATGTGAAGAAGGCATGAAGATATTGGGATTTCATAAACATTGACATTGATTGATCTTCTGTAAAGCTGCTTTGAAACACATTTAACAAATATATTTTAGTCAACTTTTATATGATATTGACATATATATATATATAACAAAATAATAAATAGGAGTTAAATAAAATAGTACATGTATATAAAAATTGTAAACTAAATAAAATGAAGGAAAAAAAGAAAAAGAAAATAAATAGAAATGAGATTACACATGTCTTACTTTAGTATGATTGAGATACTACTATATTTTTTTATTAATATTTTGGTCTGTTTTTTTTTTTTTTGCTTTTTTTTAGATTTTCTGTTTTCATTAAGTAAAAGTTTTAGTAATTGTTTTGTGTGTTTTTGACATTTGCATTGGCTTTTGTATTTTTTTTATGTCTATAAGGTTTTTATTAATGTTTAGCTCTGTGTGTGTGTGTGTGTGTGTGTGTGTGCGTATGAGTGTGTGTGTGTTTGTGTGTGTGCGTGCATGCGTGCGTGCGTGTTTGTGTATATACACTTTTTTTTTTTTTGGATCCTTAAAACTTTACTTCAAAAGACCCAATGTTACACTGGGGAGAAAAAGATGAGAAAGAATGAGGCAAAAACAGAGTAAGATCTCATGAACCAGTGATGATTCCATGAAACCAATTCATGAAACCAAAAACTACACAACTAAGACTCACACATGAGACATGAAGTTCAGAAGCAGGTCTTCATGACACACAGTGGCTTTTATTTTCTCCAGCGTGAAAAAGCTTGAGACACGTGAATGCTCTATGCTCTATGTCATGTTATGAACGTGTGTCTGTCGCTGTCACACGGCTCTTTGGGTTGATCTCAAGCTAATATCAATAATTCAGAGCTGCTCTGTGTAACCTCGCACCAGTTTTTGGGAGGGAAAGGAGGGGGTGACCCAGTTATGCCAAAAACAGACCCCAGCGACTCTATTGGCTCAAAATAAAACATAAGCAACACACTACCTCAAAACAATAATCTTTGTCATTACATTTCAGTGACAACCAAAATGTATAGTATGTGGTTGGAAGTAGGGGTGGGTGATACTGACCAAAAATATTTATAACAAATATATAGGTTCCAAACCTAACTAAACAGTAACCTATGTGTGAATATTTAATCAAATGTATTTTGTATCAAAGAGATCTGTGAAGGACCAAGGAAGAGGATAAATATTTCTGAATCTAATACAAACTACAGAAATTAATATGTTTATTCAGCAAGGATGCATTCATTTTTTTTAAAGTGACAGTAAAGACATTTGTAACGTTACAAAAGATTTCTATTTCAAATGAATGCTGCTCTTTCTATTCATCAAAGAATCTTGAAAAATAAAATGAATCATCGTTTCCATAAAAATATGAAGTAGCACAACTGATTTCAACATTGATAATAATCAGAAATGTTTCTTGAGCAATATATATATATATTACAATATATTCAAATGGAAAACAGTCATTTGAAACTGTAATAATTTTTCACAATTTTCCTGTTTTCACTGTATTTTAATCAAAGTTGTGCAGCCTTAGTGTGCAGAAAAGACTTATTTCCAAAATATTTTTTACAAATCTTACCAAATATTTGAAAAATAATGTATATTTCTTAAAATAAACACACACACATACCACATGTCAGTGGCTTCTTACATCCCACCAGCTGCACTGCATACCTATAATACCAGACTATGTTCAAAGCTATTTAAAGTCATTCTTAAACATATCAGATTATAACATAATGTGTCATACGATATTACTCACGCTGCTGTTTCAAAACAAATACGTGTACATACACAAGCTGCTAAATGCAAGAACACAATGCTAAACTGACACAAATCACACATGAATTGTTGTTTGTTTTGATCTGGTCATCCACACTGAGATTCATAACACCAAAACACACAGCTTATGTGTAATAACACACCACTACTTTTAATAGAAGCAGAATACAGTACGCATACTTATGCACAATTGCATATTGAAAATATTACAGCATGCACAATTAAATCTATGCATGCATATTTTACGACAATATTAAATATTCAAATGAGCAACTGCATTCACTAAACCCGACCTTTCATTTTCATGAGCCAGATGTGAAATTATACCTTATGACAATAATTTGTTTGCTGTTTTCCCATAAAAAATGGATACAATTCTGGATTAATCATGCAATGTTGTGAGGTCAAGTGACAAACATGAAGCATGCTACTGCTTAGGGCTGCAACTAACGATTATTTTGATAATCGATTAATCTGTCGATTATTTTTACGATTAATCGATTAATCGGTTTATGTACTTATATTTTAGTTTTTTCCATTTTTTTCCCCAAGTAAATTATTAATAAATGGTCTTTATCCTTCAGCATAGATTTTTAAGAGATTTTAACCATTTTGCACTGTCATATCCTAATCAAAAATATACCTGGAGTTGTTTTATTGTGTTAGTAATCCTTTGTCGAACTCTTCTGCAATCAGAACACTGACCCATACTCTAGCAAATTTCACAAGGAGATTTAAAATAAGGTTTTCACCATGGCAGTCCTTAGAGCTCCTAAAGTAGTTTAACATCCCGAACAAAGCTTATTAAGGAATCTTTCAGAACATATTTTCACGAAGAATAAGGATAAAACAGAATAAAATTGCAGTGCATTGTATTTTATTATTTACTGGGAAACAGCTTTATAGCTTTTGCTGTGAAATTGTAAACAATCCTTCGAATAAAGTGCCAGTGGCATGAAACCTGAATGGAACTCACAATTTAAAGTAAAATCCATCAGAAGGTTGTCCAGAAAAAAAAAATTGGACAGTCACACACAAAAAACCTGCTGTGTGAAAAAGAGCAGTGAATACTTAGAAAAAAAAGTGCATTTCAAATATCTTTAAACATTTACCTCTCTCATTCAGTCATAATTAGGCTGCACGACTGAATTTTGAACTGGTAAACGACAAACTGATCACAGAACATGTTTGTAAAGCTTTAAATGTTAACTGTTAAAAAGCAATGTTATCAGCTTTTACGACTAAACATTTGCAAACAACATTGTACTGGAGAATCTGCACAAATAAAAGTCTTAGGGGCCGTTCACATATCGTGCCTAAAAACGAGTGGAAAACGCTAGGCGCGCCGCTTTCGCCTCCTTTCCAAAGCGCTCGGGCAGAAGCGCCCCTGAGGCGTCTGCCTTTGCTAAGCAACCATGACGTGCTCTCTCCTAGAAGACGCGGAAATTTCAGCAAAGGATAAATGGATTTGTAGCTCAAAAAAATCGCTTGCAGTAGCTCTGCTACTAAATTTATTTCAAAATGGAAATCCATATACAACTATGATCAGCTGTTCCTTTCATCTTGACTGAGCTTTTAACGTTGTTACGGGAAAGGATGAAGCTGATTGGTTAGTTCTTGTCACATGACCCGCGATGCGCTTGCAGCATTCTGAAAAGTTGAGATGTTTTTAACTCGATGCGGTGCGGTGTTGGAAATAACGAACTTGAGCGCGCAAAAGACGCGATATGTGAACGTCCCCTTAAACAGTTCAGTAGTGCAGAGTTTACAGGTTACTCTTCTTTTTTGAAGGCTCAAAGTAAAGTACTCCCAGTCTCCCACATCCCGCTAAATGCTGCAGAGACGCCGTTCCGGAAGCACGTGACATAAAACGAGGCCAGCTATTGGCTATTCGCTACTTCTCCTGCTGTACTGGCTGAGTAAAACCTCCGGTGGCTCATTACTGCCACACTTTGGTCACCGCAGATTTGAAATATGCACGAAATGAGCCGCTTACGGCAAATAAAAGTTATTTAGCAATGAATCGATGACTAAATTAGTTGACAACTATTTTAATAATCGATTTTTATCGATTAAATCGATTCGTTGTTTCAGCTCTACTACTGCTTCAAAGGTTTATCATGCTTATTGCATGCTACTTCACATGCTATTTCTCTAAACAGTAGACAGTATATAATTAGAGACATTACTGAGACCAAGTCTCCTGTAATGTGTTTCACTTTTCAGATTCCCTGACAGACGTACCATTAACGGTTTCAAATTAAACTACTATAAACTTCCAACTCATTTAAACAGTCGTTCAGTCGATCGCTCACTCCCACGAATATACACATTATCTTAATGAATTCATTAGTAGCTGATTATGTTTACTGCAAGAAACACTGAAGGACTAAAATGAAGTCACCTACATATTAAAAACAGAAATTAGTGGTCTGATCTGTGCAGAGCCTTCTCATAAAGCTTAAAAAAAACTAAAGCTATAAAGACCTCAGAACGATAATAATAAAGCTTTTCTGACCTCAGTTTTCATGCAGATATCTAGCCTACTGTAAGTCATTATTGTTTCACCTCACTGGAGCCACTGCAGTCTGCTTCCAGGTCAGAAAGGTCAGTGGACAACATGGTTGACATGGATTTGCTCTTCCTACAAATCTCAGGAACCAGCATCCTTCAGAGGACATCAGATATTTATATAACACTGAAAGCTTAACAGGCCAAACTCTTACAGACAATAATTCATAAACTGATGCAGTGCAGTAGGTATGGAAGCACTTTTCCACCACGTGATAAAAATACAATACACGTAATACATGGGATAAAAATACAAAAAATTTAAGTATTGCAAAGTTATATCTCACAATTCTGACTTTATTTGTCACATATCTGGCTTTATATCTCACAATTCTGAGTTTATATCTTGCAAATCTGAGTTTATGACTTACAATTCAGAAAAACAGACAGAAATTTGAGATATAAACTCAAATGTCTGAATTGTGCGAAAGTCACAATTACGTTTTTTTTTATTACTATCTTTTATCCTATGGAAACAAACTTCCATAAGTCAGGGTTCTCAGCTCTTTTTTTATGATCCCACCTTAATATTTCTCTACATTACCAAAACTTAATATTTAACAAATATTTAAGGCAAACACATTAAAACTAAAAAGCTTTAAAAACATTTAAACTGAAAATTAAAAATGATGCCTTGTCAATTAAGTGACATTAAATAAGTAATAAAATTACTAATACTCAAACAGAAATAAAGCTAATTAGAAATATTACATAAAACTAATAAAACTGACTAAATTACTAAAACTTTAATTGAAAATAAAAACAAAAATGAATTCAAAATATTAATCAATACTATACAAATTATACTAAAACACTGAAATTGCACTCAAACTATATATTTTTACACAGTAATTATAGTTTGGTTTATTAGAGCTATTGTCTCATTAAAAACGGACTGTCAGGTAAACAGATGTCTTTCTGATTCATATGACTGTGCATCTGTAACAAGATATCAAACCTCTAGGCCTGAAATGTGCACATAATCATCATTATAGAAGATGAAATCAAATAAATTGAGCTAAATCATAGTTATATAGCCTGTGAGTGAGGTTATCAAGCCAACTGAGAATTAGATGCAGAAAGAATTGTAGCTTTCATTGAACCAAGTTCCCATAATCCAGATCTTAAACATCATAAGAGCCCTTACAAAACTGTTCAGTGCATAAACACTATAGGCCAATGTCCAAAGGTTCAACTTTAAGCCACTATCCGTTTCTCTCCAAGCACAGGGCACATAAACATCACTTCTGAGGACTGAACAACACAGTTTGAGTTTAGTCTGCGGATTCACAGTGGCAGCAGACTGCTATTCTCAGTACTTCTGAATTATTCATAGCACCAGCAGACTACATTCACTCACTCTCTCCTCATGGTTTGCATTAGACAATAAAACTTTATTTTATATATACATATTCTGAAGACTATTCTCAAGACATTAACTGATGGACTGGAGTGCTGTGGATTATTGTGATGTTTTTATCAGCTGTTTGGACTCTCATTCTGACGACACCCATTCACTACAGAGCATCCAGTGATGAGCAAGCCATGCATTGCAATGCATACATTTCTCCAAATCTGATAAAGAAACAAACTCATCTACATCTTGTATGGCCTGAGGGTGAGAACATTTTCAGCTAATTATCATTTGGGTGAACTACTTCTTTAAAGACCAAGGGGAATGTTAAATAATCTGGTGACTAAAAAGTAGCATGTCGGCTGGAATGCAGTGAAGTTGACGTGGCTGTTTAGGGAACACTTCCTGACTGATTACTTATGTTCAGTGTCACAATCGATCACATCTAAAGAAGGTTAAAGATTCAGCAGCTCTGCCGAAATGTGTCAAGTGATTCTTTTTAACAGGTGCCTTTATATGCTGGATCTAATTACAGATTCTGCAAGCAAGATCCAAACTGCATCAATTAAAGCTTTTTTTTTTTGCAAGATGTGCAAGCTGGTAAAAATTTTGTAGAACGACACAACCATACAAGCTCATCAAACATTTGGAGTATATATATATATATATATATATATATATATATATATATATATATACATATACATATATACATATTAGGGCTGAAACGATTCCTTGAGTAACTCGATTACAAAAAATGATCGAGGCAAATTCCTCTGCCTCGAAGCCTCTTTTAATTTATTTTAAATCTCACGTCAGGTTCTTTCGCAATGATTTTTAATGTGACACAAAGCGTTTACGTTACCCACAAAGCAGAAGGAGACACAAGCGCTGC
Source organism: Carassius carassius (assembly GCF_963082965.1). NCBI lineage: Eukaryota > Metazoa > Chordata > Actinopteri > Cypriniformes > Cyprinidae > Carassius > Carassius carassius. The sequence continues at coordinate 2,034,250 of NC_081759.1, forward strand.
GTCTGAAATCATACTGCAAATCATACTGCAAAGAGTCAGCAGTGTTTGAGGGCGCGGGCAAACGTAAAGAGAACGTTGTGGCGTGTGTCCATTGCAAGATAGAGCTTGCATACCACAACTAGGGTCCTATGATTTCTGCGATGCAGAAAACGTGAAGGGAATCACGGAATCCAGTCATAAAATCGGAATTTACAGTCTATTTAAATATGAATCCTGCATGTTCTGCGTGTCACTGTTAATGAATGAAGCAGAAGCGCGTCTTCATTCTTTAAACACGGAAGCGCGCGTGACGCTCCGGTGATTTCAGAGTCTGTCGTCTCTCTAAATAAGGACGTGAACACATGAACACCATCTCCAGAACTGCTCTGACAGTCACTTCATGAGCATCTGACCGTTTGATTTTAGTAAAACTAGCGTCACATCACAAAACTAGCGTCAAATCCCCTTTGTTTACCAATAGTTAAGTTAATTTTCAATAATTAAAAGATAAATTAATGTTTTATGTGTTTAATGTGCATCTCAGAAAATGCTTTATTTAAACCCCACCTGAATGGCACTTAAATGCACTTAATTCATCTGTCAACTTTATTGTCATTGTTCACAGTACAAGTACAGACAGAGAAACAATGGGTAATAATTAACTGTTTATTTTTGATGCATGCATTGCATTCTATGCATTTAAAAAATAAAATAAAAAATTATAATATATATATATATATATATATATATATATATATATATATATACATATACAGTCGTGGCCAAAAGTTTTGAGAATTACATAAAAATTGGAAATTGGAAAGGTTGCTGCTTAAGTTTTTATAATAGCAATTAGCATATACTCCAGAATGTTATGAAGAGTGATCAGATGAATTTGCATAGTCCTTCTTTGCCATGAAAATTAACTTAATCCCAAAAAAACCTTTCCACTGCATTTCATTGCTGTCATTAAAGGACCTGCTGAGATCATTTCAGTAATCGTCTTGTTAACTCAGGTGAGAATGTTGACGAGCACAAGGCTGGAGATCATTATGTCAGGCTGATTGGGTTAAAATGGCAGACTTGACATGTTAAAACAAGGGTGATGCTTGAAATCATTGTTCTTCCATTGTTAACCATGGTGACCTGCAAAGAAACGCGTGCAGCCATCATTGCGTTGCATAAAAATGGCTTCACAGGCAAGGATATTGTGGCTACTAAGATTGCACCTAAATCAACAATTTATAGGATCATCAAGAACTTCAAGGAAAGAGGTTCAATTCTTGTAAACAAGGCTTCAGGGCGTCCAAGAAAGTCCAGCAAGCACCAGGATGGTCTCCTAAAGAGGATTGAGCTGCGGGATCGGAGTGCCACCACTGCAGAGCTTGCTCAGGAATGGCAGACGGCAGGTGTGAGCGCATCTGCACCCACAGTGAGGCCAAGACTTTTGGAAGATGGCCTGGTGTCAAGAAGGGCAGCAAAGAAAAGCCACTTCTCTCCAAAAAAAACATCAGGGACAGATTGATCTTCTGCAGAAAGTATAGTGAATGGACTGCTGAGGACTGGGGCAAAGTCATATTCTCCGATGAAGCCCCTTTCCGATTGTTTGGGGCATCTGGAAAAAGGCTTGTCCGGAGAAGAAAAGGTGAGCGCTACCATCAGTCCTGTGTCATGCCAACAGTAAAGCATCCTGACACCATTCATGTGTGGGGTTGCTTCTCATCCAAGGGAGTGGGCTCACTCACAATTCTGCCCAAAAACACAGCCATGAATAAAGAATGGTACCAAAACACCCTCCAACTAGAGGTATTTCGTATTGCTTGGCGGGAAAGTAACATATCCTACAGAAAAGCATTAAAAACTGCTAGATCCGATTACTTTTCTTCTCTTTTAGAAGAAAACAAACATAACCCCAGGTATTTATTCAATACAGTGGCTAAATTAACGAAAAATAAAGCCTCAACAAGTGTTGACATTTCCCAACACCACAGCAGTAATGACTTTATGAACTACTTTACATCTAAAATCGATACTAATAGAGATAAAATTGCAACCATTCAGCCGTCAGCTACAGTATCACATCAGACAGTGCACTATAGACCCCCTGAGGAACAGTTCCACTCATTCTCTACTATAGGAGAGGAAGAATTGTATAAACTTGTTAAATCATCTAAACCAACAACATGTATGTTAGACCCTATACCATCTAAGCTCCTAAAAGAGGTGCTTCCAAAAGTCATAGATCCTCTTCTGACTATTATTAATTCCTCATTGTCATTAGGATATGTCCCCAAAACCTTCAAACTGGCTGTTATTAAGCCTCTCATCAAAAAACCACAACTTGACCCCAAAGAACTAGTTAATTATAGACCAATCTCGAATCTCCCTTTTCTGTCCAAGATACTAGAAAAGGTGGTATCCTCACAATTATATTCCTTCATAGAGAAAAATGGTATATGTGAGGATTTCCAGTCAGGATTTAGACCGTATCATAGTACTGAGACTGCTCTCCTTAGAGTTACAAATGATCTGCTCTTATCATCTGATCGTGGGTGTATCTCTCTATTAGTTTTATTGGATCTTAGTGCTGCGTTTGACACAATTGACCACAACATTCTTTTGCATAGACTTGAACACTTTGTTGGCATCAGTGGAAGTGCATTAGCATGGTTTAAATTGTACTTATATGACCGCCATCAGTTCGTAGCAGTGAATGAAGATGTATCCTATCGATCACAAGTGCAGTATGGAGTACCTCAAGGCTCAGTACTAGGGCCGCTACTCTTCACGCTTTATATGTTACCCTTGGGAGATATCATCAGGAAACATGGTGTTAGCTTTCACTGTTATGCTGATGATACTCAGCTCTATATTTCTTCGCAGCCCAGTGAAACACACCAATTTGAAAAACTAATGGATTGCATAGTCGATATAAAAAACTGGATGACGAGTAATTTCTTACTGCTAAATTCTGAAAAAACAGAGGTGTTAATTATAGGACCTAAAAACTCCACTTGTAATAACACTGTCTAAGACTTCATGGTTGCTCTGTCAATTCGTCGTCATCAGTTAGGAACCTAGGTGTGCTATTTGATCGCAATCTTTCCTTAGAAAGCCACATTTCTAGAATTTGTAAAACTGCATTTTTCCATCTCAAAAATATATCTAAATTACGGCCTATGCTCTCAATGTCAAATGCAGAAATGTTAATCCATGCATTTATGACCTCAAGGTTAGATTATTCTAATGCTTTATTGGGTGGTTGTTCTGCACGCTTAGTAAACAAACTACAGCTAGTCCAAAATGCAGCAGCAAGAGTTCTTACTAGAACCAGGAAGTATGACCATATTAGCCCGGTCCTGTCAACACTGCATTGGCTCCCTATCAAGCATCATATAGATTTTAAAATATTGCTTATTACTTATAAAGCCCTGAATGGTTTAGCACCTCAGTATTTGAATGAGCTCCTTTTACATTATAATCCTCTACGTCCGCTACGTTCTCAAAACTCAGGCAATTTGATAATACCTAGAATATCAAAATCAACTGCGGGTGGCAGATCCTTTTCCTATTTGGCACCTAAACTCTGGAATAACCTACCTAACATTGTTCGGGAGGCAGACACACTCTTGCAGTTTAAATCTAGATTAAAGACCCATCTCTTTAACCTGGCATACACATAACATACTAATATGCTTTTATTATCCAAATCCGTTAAAGGATTTTTAGGCTGCATTAATTAGGTAAACTGGAACCGGAAACACTTCCCATAACACCCTATGTACTTGCTACATCATTAGAAGAATGGCATCTACGCTAATATTTGTCTGTTTCTCTCTTGTTCCGAGGTCACCGTGGCCACCAGATCCAGTCTGTGTCCAGATCAGAGGGTCACTGCAGTCACCCGGATCCAGTACGTATCCAGACCAGATGCTGGATCAGCACCTAGAAAGGACCTCTACATCCCTGAAAGACAGCGGAGACCAGGACAACTAGAGCCCCAGATACAGATCCCCTGTAAAGACCTTGTCTCAGCGGAGCACCAGGACAAGACCACAGGAAACAGATGATTCTTCTGCACAATCTGACTTTGCTGCAGCCTGGAATTGAACTACTGGTTTCGTCTGGTCAGAGGAGAACTGGCCCCCCAACTGAGCCTGGTTTCTCCCAAGGTTTTTTTCTCCATTCTGTCACCGATGGAGTTTCGGTTCCTTGCCGCTGTCGCCTCTGGCTTGCTTAGTTGGGGACACTTCATCTACAGCGATATCATTGACTTTAGGGCTGAAACGATTCCTCGAGTAGCTCGAGTAACTCGATTACAAAAAATGATCGAGGCAAATTCCTCTGCTTCAAAGCCTCTTTTAATTTATTTTAAATCTCACGTCAGGTTCTTTCGCAATTATTTTTTTTAATGTGGCGTTTTCGTCACCCACAAAGCGGAAGGAGACACAAGCACAGCGTCTGAAATCGCACACTGCAAGGAGTCAGCAGTGTTTTGATTTGAGGGCGCGGGCAAACGTATGTCCATTGCAAGAGAGCTGGCATACCACAACTAGGACCCTAGGATTTCTGCGGTGCAGAAAACGCGGAGGGAATCGCGGGATCCAGTCATAAAAACGGAATTTACAGTTTAACGCGGAATGGCACGGACTTTGCCAAATTTTGAATGAATTAATCAAAAATAGGTCATTGCACTTACACCAAATCACGATATGGACTATTATCTGTAAATATTAAACCGGAACAGACTATTTAAATATGAATCCTGCATGTTCTGCGTGTCTCTGTTAATGAATGGGGCACAAGCGCGACTTTACACACACTGAAGCGCGAGTGACGCTCCGTCTGCTGTCTCACTAATAAGGACGTGAACACATGAACAACATCTTCAGAACTGCTCTGACAGTCACTTCATGAGCATTTGACCGTTTGATTTGAGTAAAACTAGCGTCACAACAGAACTGTAAAGGTACGTCAACCCGTCAAAATAAAAGTCCGGTTCAAAGACAAGTATTTGCCAGATATGTTTTACTATTGTTCAGCAGAATATATATTATCCTACTACAAAAAAAAAAATCAAACATAATTTTTTTTAAGGTTTAATCTCACAACATTTCTTCCATGTTTTATTTTTAATAGTAAATCCCCTTTGTTTACCAAAAAGTTAAGTTTGCTTAATTTTCAATAATTAAAAGATAAATAATTTTTTTATGTGTTTAATGTTTAATGTGCATCTCAGAAAATGCTTTATTTAAAACCCCAACTGAATGGCACTTAATTAATTTGTCATCTTTCTTGTCATTGTTCACAGTACAAGTACAGACAGAGAAACAATGGGTAATAATTAAATGTTTATTTTTGATGTATGCATTGCATTGTATGCATTTAAAAAAAAAATAATAATAATTTTTCTAAAAAAGGAAACCAAGTTGTTCATTTTAAGAGACCCAGTAGTCTTATTTTCTCTTGCATAATTAATATTGCACTTTAATTAAGCAAAAACGCATTTTATCCGATTACTCGATTAATCGATGGAATTTTTGGTAGAATACTCGATTACTAAAATATTCGATAGCTACAGCCCTTGTTGACTTGATTGCAAATAAATGCACAGACATTATTTAACTGAACAGAGATGACATAACTGAATCCAATGATGAACTGCCTTTAACTATCATTTTGCATTATTGACACTGTTTTCCTAATGAATGTTGTTCAGTTGCTTTGACACAATGTATTTTGTTTAAAGCGCTATATAAATAAAGGTGACTTTGACCTCTAAACATCGGCATCGGCTAGAGAAAAACCCATATCGATCAATCTCTATTACCAACCTCAAACTTTTAAATGGTAGAGTGAGAATGTTTGTTTGTGTGTAAAACCAAACCAAAACAATAGAAAACAATCAATTTTAGCTGGATAAATTTTAAGCTTGGTTAATTGAACAAAACCCATGTTTATCATGGAACAAAGCAAGTGAACCCAGAAAAGTCTACACAAGTATGCAAATACTGACTTTTCAATCCCTGACCTAAATGAATTAATTATTGTTATGACAGCAGGTGAAAAATAAAACTGAGCGCAATGCAGAAAATGCAAACCATCTTGGCATTGCGTAACAAATTATGGCACATTTCTGAATACAATGCATGAAATCCAGCTTGAAAACTTAGAACATTCAAGGCATCCTGAAGTAAAAAACATAAAAAAATCCACAAAGTTCTTACCAGATCATCCATATTGTCCTCTGAGCATCTGGATGGTGAGCACTTCTCCAATGCCTTATCAGATGAACAAGGCTCAGGTAAATCCTCTAGAAGATCTCCATCCTCGGTTGGAGATGAGCTGAGAGGAGATGTTTCGCAATCCCGCTTCTTTTTCTTCTTCATAGGTTGAGGAGAATTGCTTCGGGACGTCTGGGATAGCGAACGAGACCGGAATAGAGCGAGTTTTCCTTCCTTAGAGGATTCCGGGTGGTTTAGGCCTTGCGCGAGCAGATGCACACAACTCTTCGACCTCGGTCTGGATTGTTTCACGAAGCGGGACGCCCCACTATGGGCTTCCAATAGGTGGCACAGGAAGTAGCTCTTCTCTAATTCCACTTCCTGCTGGAGACGTTGAAGGACCGCGACCTGCCGTCCATCTGACTGAGCAAGCAGAGTCTTTAAGAGTTCCTCAAGTTTGCGATACGCTGCCCCGTTGCCTTTACATCCAGGTTTGAGACCTTGAAATGTTGATCCACCTGTGATCTCATCCGCTAGCTGACGATGCACTTCTTGGGTTTGCATGAGCGTCAAGTTCTCGCTATGTTTTAACTCCTGACTCCGCCAGTGTAACAGACGCCGGACCTCCGCCGCACGCTCCCGGCCCAGAGCCTCCCGCTGCGTCAGCAGCTCCAGGGTCTTCTGCTGCTCGAGTCGGTAGGTCAGCTCCCTCAGCGCTCGCTCCCGCTCCTCACGAGCCTCCTCACGTTGCCTCCGCAGCTCCAGAGAGAAGCGCCGGTGGGCCTGCTTGTTGCGGCTGCGCTCCACCTCTAACACCGCGTGGAGACGCTCCACATCCCGCCACGGATCGGAGCCAGAATCACGCTTGCAGCTGCAGCGCTTCTTGGAGGAAAGAATCGGGGGGTTATCACAGTTTTTGTCCATGATGGAGTTAAAGGTGGACACACAGAAGTAGCATGCTGGTGAGATGAAAATCACGACGTTATAAAGCAGACAGCATGCACACACAATCCAACATGCCAACTGAAAAGAGCAGAGATGAAAGATGATTATCAGCATGGCGACAGAAAGATTCAGAAAGCTTTTCTGCAGTGTTGGGGAAAGTTACTTTTAAAAGTAATGCATCACAAATACTGCCCTACTCCCTAAAACTTTGTTACATTTTATGTAAAGTAAGGTATTATGATATTTTGTGTTACTTTTTCTTAACTGGGCTGGGCTTGCTTGCTTGTTTTTAATGTGAAAAGTTATCTTTTTTGTAAACGTAAAAGCCTTTTCACATCGAATGTCAAAAACAATTAAGTTTCTACTTCAGGCTGAAGGAAATGTAAATTCACGTCTGTAGTAGAGCTGTTCATGCAGCAGCTCAAACTAACTTTTCAGCTCTGCTGTAATTCTGGATTGCGTGAAATATAGAACGCAGTAGAAGCAAGCTCAATACTCTTCACCAGGGGCGGTTCTAGGGTGAGTGGAGATCTGGGGCTTAGCCCAGAAAAATCCATGTATGTGACTTTTTATTTTAATAAATCAGAAAGATTTACCCTGTTTAAAATATACAAAAACAATAAAAACAAAAATCTTTTATAAGATTTTATAAAAGATTTTATAAATTTTATAAAAAAAAATGTATCCCTTGTATCCTGGCACATATGCTGATGTTGTGTCTCTATCTCACTTTTTTTTTTTTCTCAGTTTTCTTTTCTTTTCCAATCAAGTCTGACTGGCTACACTCGCCCTGGTAGAACAGGGATAAGAAGCAAATATTAAGCAGTGCACTGACATGCTGTGTTCCAAATTGGGTAAAGGGATACTGCTGAAGCTTCACGTGTTTTGGGCCTGACTGCAGTGTTCCTAGATCATCCCTAAGGGAAGTCGTGGCCTAATGGTTAGAGAGTCGGACTCCCAATCGAAAGGTTGTGAGTTCGAGTCCCGGGCTGGCAGGAATTGTGGGTGGGGGGAGTGCATGTACAGTTCTCTCTCCACCTTCAATACCACGACTTAGGTGCCCTTGAGCAAGGCATCGAACCCCCAACTGCTCCCCGGGCGCCGCAGCATAAATGGCTGCCCACTGCTCAGGGTGTGTGTTCACAGTGTGTGTGTGTGTGTTCACTGCTCTGTGTGTGTGCATTTCGGATGGGTTAAATGCAGAGCACAAATTCTGAGTATGGGTCACCATACTTGGCTGAATGTCACTTCACTTTCACTTTCACCTTCTAAAGCCTCTTCTTTCCTTGCTGACTCATCTAAGACATGGTAAAATAGCAAGCTCAGGTCTATTATTGTTTTAATAGTCTTCACTTAATGGCATGATTTTTGTGAGAATAGATAAAAAAAGGTGAACAAAGAATCTATAATAACAAAAAAAAAAAAAACTTCACCCATTCTTCCTGCACATATTACATTTTATATGCTACCTTATTCTTACTTTATACATACATAATACACACACAAACACTTAAAGCCAAGTATAATTATAAACGCAGGGCTCTATACACTTATATTTTTGAAGGAGCACTTACACAGCACTTACAAATTGCATAAATAATCTTATGAGGCTATAACCTCATAAAACCTATAAAATATAAAATTTTGAATACAGAAATATGAAATTATGAAAAAATTTTGAATGGTACTTTGCCACTAGGTGGCGGTATGCCACTGCCTTAATGAGTGAGTCGGTCAGTCATTTAATCAATGGATTCGTTCAAGACAGATGATTCATTCAGAAAAAAAGTAAGCAACTGTTTTTATGAATTGGTCAGTGAATCATTTACTCAAGAACCATTTCCTTTGCGAAATATGTCTTTTTTTATTATCTAGTTTATTGAATTGTTGCCCTGACACGAAAAGTCTGCCACAGATCGTGCTAAGCAAACATTATAACCGCTCTGTGTGTGTGTGTCCTAAAGACTGTGCTGTGCAACCGTTAACTGTTAGATGTTCAAAATCTAACGTTAAATCAGACAATTTAAAACCAAAAAAGAAATATAATACTATGATTAAAAGTCTTGGCATTCAAGTGTTGGCTGGGGGTGTTTTACTTCCTTTTTTTTTTTTTGAAGAAGAATTTTGAAATATCCATTTTAATTTTCAAATAACTTGATCTAGTAAAATACTACACACCAACAAACCGCCTGCCTCCAAAAGATCTAATTTCATTGGCTGGATCGTACAGACGCTCATCGATGGTTGGCCAGTTTCCATGTCAGTCAGAAGCACTAGACTCAGTGGGCGGTTTTCGTCGGGTGTGAATGACAACGCGTAAATTTACAGACACTGTAGACGTGAGAGTCGAGAGATATTTATTTATTTATTTAAATTCTAATATAAATTATTTTATTGGGCATGAAAACACATTGATGGCATGGTGGTAATAAAAACATTCGGGGCTTTACTGAAAACATTCGGGCTCCAGCCCCCTTAGCCCACCCCTAACGCCGCCCCTGCTCTTCACTAATAAAATAATTGAGCAAATGTTTATATAAGATCGATTAATATGGTTGAATTGGATCATCGAAGGTTAGAAGCAAAGTCATTGGTTAATAAAACTGGATACTTAAAGGATATTTGTGTTATTTAAAATTTAATTATTACATCATACTCCGAGTTTGCTTTTCACAGTTTTTATTGATTTTGAGGAATACTGAATCTGTGTTTGTGCAGGTGAGATGAGTAAATGCATGTTCATGTTTATTCTAGAACTACAGTAACATCATGTTTTTGCACAGCGTACACTACACCTCTGCACTTACTCCTGATTTCTCTCAACATGGGGACAGGAGAGCTGTCAGGCTATAAATGGGACAACAAAGTAGCCTAATTGGCGTTACTTATTTGAAGTAACTTTACAATATTTTATTGTAAATTTAAAAGTAATGCACTACTTTACTACTTAAAAAGAGCTCAAGAGTGCATTCAAGTCAAGAGGTCAGAAAGATCACACATAAACTAGAATGACCATATATTGCCTTTTTCCGAAACAGGATTTCATAATTTGTTTATAGACGGTCTTTCTACAGTCCTATAGGGATAGTTCACCCAAAAATTTTATGTTTATCTGTTTACCCCCAGGGCATCCAAGATGTAGGTGATTTTCTTTCTTCAGTGGAACACAAAGCAAGATTTTTAACTCAAACTGTTGCAGTCTGTCAGTCTTATAATGTAAGTTGATGGGAATCACGGCTCAAACATACAATAAAACAAACAAAAAAAAACATTCACAAACAAAACCAAATTAAACCCTGCAGCTCATGACGATACACTGATCTGTAAAGACACAAAATGATCAGTCTATCCTCTTGTGCGAATTCTCAGCAGCAGGTGCGCGAGGTGTCTTCTTCTTCTTACTTTATGGCAGATCACAGACTTATAAGTGCATTAGTGTCACCTAACTCTCAAATGGACCGTTGACACTCCATCTACATTTACATTAACATTACATTTATTCATTTAGCAGATGCTTTTATCCAAAGCGACTTACAGATGAGGACAGTGGAAGCAATCAAAAACAACAAAAAGAGCAATGACATATAAGTGCTATAACAAGTAGCAACACGTAGCATGGGATTTTAAATAATATAATACATAAAAAGAAAACAGATAGAATAAAAAAAAGAATAGAGCAAGCTACTGTTAGAGATCTTTACACATACACACACAACATACAATTGCATAATAAATGAAAAGAAAATAGAATACAAAAAGATTAGAAAGGTAGTTAGATTTTTTTAAAGAATAGAATTAGAATAGTGAGTGTTAAAGTTAGAGGGTCAAATAAAGATGGAAGAGATGTGTTTTAAGCCGATTCTTAAAGATGGCTAAGGACTCAGCTGCTCGGATTGAGTTGGGGAGGTCATGCCACCAAGAGGGAACATTTAATTTAAAAGTCCATAAAAGTGACTTTGTGCTTCTTTGGGATGGCACAATCAAGCGACGTTCACTTGCAGAACGCAAGCTTCTAGAGGGCACATAAGTCTGAAGTAACAAATTTAGGTAAATGGGTGCAGAGCCATTGGTGGTTTTGTAGGCAAACATCAATGCCTTGAATTTTATGCGAGCAGCTATTGGAAGCCAGTGCAAATTGATAGACAGAGGTGTGATGTGTATTCTTTTTGGCTCATTAAAAATTAATCTTGCTGCCGCATTCTGAATTAATTGTAAAGGTTTGATAGAATTTGCTGGAAGACCTGCCAAGAGGGCATTGCAAAAGTCCAGCCTGGACAGAACAAGAGCTTGAACAAGGAGTTGTGCAGCATGATCCGAAAGAAAAGGCTTGATCTTCTTGATGTTGAATAAAGCAAATCTGCAGGATCGGACAGTTTTAGCAAAGTGGTAGGAATCACAAGCAGTTCTGTCTTGGCAAGGTTGAGTTGAAGGTGATGGTCCATCATCCAGGAAGAAATGTCTGTGAGACAAGCTGAGATGCAAATAGCAACTGTCGGATCATCAGGATGGAATGAGAGGTAGAGTTGAGTGTCATCAGAATAGCAGTTGTATGAAAAGCCATGTTTCTGAATGACAGAACTAGTGTTGTCACGGTACCAAAATTTCAGTATTCGGTACCGATACCAGTGAAAATCCACGGTTCTCGGTACCAATTTCGGTACCAAAGCAAAAATATGCTAATTAAAAAAAAAAACTTTTTAGCACTAAAAATAAAACCAATGCCATTCTTTATACTTATTTACAATTGTGTTTAAAGTTTTTCTACAAGTTATATAATTATGAAAAACAGTAAAAACAAGTTTCACCCAAATTTAATTTGTCTTTTAATTTATGAAATTTAAACACATTTTATTTCTGGTAAATAAAGGGGATTTTCTATTAAAATTAAAACATGGAAGAAATATTGTGATTTATTTCTTTAAAAAATAAAGTTTTATACATTTTTTCAACAGTAGTAGCAGTATCACATACATTTTACTAAATAATAGTAATATTTCTAGCAGAATGCCTTTATGTAAAAATATACTTTTAGGCCTAATGAATGCATATTTGTCATTTTAACTGAACTTAAGACTGGTGGTGATGCTTAAGACATTTTTGGTCATTGATGGTTTCTGTAAAAAAAAATAGTAATAGATCATATTAATTAGTATTCATATTAATTATTATTAAAAGATAATACTACTACTAATTCTACTATCATACTAATGTATATACAATGCACTATGAATTGATAAGCTGCTGGGTCCATGAATATTAATCACGTTGTCTGCGTTCGGTCAAACTTATTTGCTGAAATCAAAACAGGGATGGTACAAAATCAGCGCCAGCCAATAATATTGCCATTTGCGCATTAGCTCCGCCCACTACCGGAGAAACTGGTATGTCTTCTGCTTGTTCAAAAATGAATATGAATAATTCTAAATGAACTCCATTACAGGAAAAGACAATAAAGAATAGTTTACATATAGCGTGTCGATTCAGCGTGGTAAGACTCTCGCTCTCTCTCTCTTTTGCATGTGTGAGAAACTGAAAAGATCGCTTGATGGAGAGAGAACTCTGAAGCTCAGATGCTGAAATTAATGCAAGCGTCATGCGCTTCAGTCTATGTAGTAAACAAACCCGCACGTCTCTGCCATTCATTAATTCACACAGAGACGCGCAGAACACGGATTCATATTTCAAGCAACATTTGCGGCTTAACATTTACAGATACTGGTCCATATGGAGATTTGATTTGATTAATTTATGCTAACTTTGACAAATTCTATGACTATCCATATTAAAATGTAAGATTCATTTTCATGACTGGATTTTGAGATTCCGTCCTCGTTTTCTGCTTCGCGAAAATCATAGCGCTGAACCGGGTCTCGGTACTACCGGTACTTAAAGAAACCTGGTACCGTCACATTTACATTTTTTTAGTACCGACTTGGTACCGAAGTACTGGGTCTTTTGACAACACTAGACAGAACCTAATGATGCCATGTAGACAGAGAAGAGAAGTGGTCCAAGAACTGAGCCCTGAGGCACCCCAGTAGTTAGATGTGACTTGGACACCTCACCTCTCCAAGATACTTTGAAGGACCTTTCTGATAGGTAAGACTCAAACCATTGAAGTGTGGTTCCTGAGATGCCTTTTGACAGTAGGGTTGATAGGAGGATCTGGTGGTTAACCGTGTCAAAAGCAGCGGACAGATCAAGCAGAATAAGTACTGAAGATTTGGATTCTGCTCTTGCCAGTCTTAGAGCTTCAACAACTGAGAGCAAGGCAGTCTCAGGTGAATGTCCACTTGGTTGCTGTCATGGAGGTTGTTGTGTGTGAGAAATGTAGAGACTTGGTTGAACACAGCTCGTTCAAGTGTTTTTGCAATGAAAGGAAGAAGGGAAACTGGTCTGTAGTTCTCTAAAATAGATGGGTTGAGGGTGGGTTTCTTAAGTAGTGGAGTTATACGTGCCTGTCTAAATGATGAGGGAAAAACACCAGTGTGGAGGGATGTGTTGATGATGTGAGTGAGTGCAGGTACAACTGCAGGAGAAATGGCTTGAAGGAAATGAGATGGAATAGGATCAAGCGGACAAGTAGTAGGACTATTAGAAAGGATGAGTTTTGAGACTTCTGCCTCAGAGAGCGAAGAGAAGGATGTAAATGAGTGTAAGTTTGCTGGTAATATGAGCAATCTACAATCTCAATTAGGAGTGTCAATGGTCCACTTGAGAGATAGGCGACACTAATGCACTTATAAGTCTGCGCCTCACATGCCTGGCATGTATGTTTTTTTGTTTTGTTTTGTTGTTTTGTTTTGTTGTATGTTTTATCTGTGATTCCCATCCACTTACATTATAAGACTGAAAGACTGCAACGGTTTGAGCTAAAAACCTCTGTTTGTGTTCTACTGAAGAAACAAAGTCACCTACATCTTGGATGCCCTGGGCGTAACCAGATAAACATCAAATTTTCATTTTTGGGTGAACTATCCCTTTAAGAAAATATTGCACAGAAAATAGATGCAGCGTATTTATTGTCGGTATATTTCATGCAATTATTAAAATTATAGATATTTTTCAGATTTCGATAGAATATTGAATTAAAAAATAAAATGTTAAAAATCTGAAACATTTTAATTTAAAATAAATGTTTAAAAAAATGATTTAAAAAAATATTTTAAAACATGCATAAGTATTTTTATGAATTTAAGACATAAAAAAGTTTTTGAAGAAAAAAAATCTCCATCTCGCTCTGACCAAAGTGACAGCTCCTGATGTTGCCATCACAACTTCCCAAGTCACAAATGCTAAATACCAACTTACAAGAAGAATGCACCAATACTGCCCTTGTTTGAACAAGCAAAACTAAACGCTAAATAAACAATAAAAACTCTGACAGTCAAAAGTTTGAACACACCCTGTTATAACTGATTTCAACGTTTTATAATAATAATAAACTCTATAAAATAACACAAATGTAAGCATGGTAATGATATAGTGATCAAAAACGTGAGGCAAATGACAACATAGACTATTTTTATTTGCAGCAAAATGTATTTGTTTATAAACCTATTTCAAATGTTTAAGCATAAACCTGTATATTAAATGCTTTTGAGAAAAAAATTAATTCAGTCAGTCAAGTGTGTCAAAACTTTTGACTGGCTGTCATGAAGGTATATAGGCTACCAAAACAAATAACAATTCATTTCCTTTAACAGAAAACAAAACATGTTAAACATGAGAATGTAGCATGCATGCTGAATCTCACCTATGCATCACAGAAAACACCAAAACCACTCTGTCCCTCAGAAATCTGCAGAGAAAACGCGGTAAATATCATTGGTTTGATTGTTTACGACGCACAAACACAACGATACAGTAACACACAGCCACAATGATACAATGACACAAACGCGAGGATACAAAGATACAAAAGCGCGATGAAACACGTACTCAAAGACGATACAATGTATCGTGTGTCCCTGAAACAAAACATTTAAGTGTCATACTACAGTAAAAGTCTCTTCTCGGACGCGTGTCATTATCGCCACAGAGACTTTAATGAGAGAATAGACGAGCGGGATGTAAACACTGACCTTCCTCCTCACGGAAACTTCAAGATGTTCTTCATATACTGCTCAGTTCCACTGGACACGTCAGAAAGACGCGTTCAACCTCGCATTAATCCTCATGAAAGCGCATCAGCGCGATATTACTCGTTGTTTGCTGTTGTCGATGCGAACGCGTCTTAAGCACCAGTTGCTTCAGTGACCACATCAATGTCCGGCTGCGGCTCTGGACACAGCGCCCGCTGCTGGACACCTGCAGACAGCACAACACTCGAGTTTACCCGCGTGACTGGTCACATTAGGGGATGTTTTATCTATGCAAATATTTTTTAGAAAAAAAAACACTTTTTCTTTTTTTAAATGACTAATAATAATTCAATACTTTATCATTTAGTGTAACTTTCCTGATTTTTTTTTAAAGGTGTTATCTGCAAACCTTCCTCTGTGTTTGGGCTTGTTCTTGTTGCACTGACATTTTAATCTATAATAAATATATATAAAATTATTTATAAAACATTATCTTGCAGTTTTCCCTTTTTATTTTAAATTAATTTGGCCACTAGAAGTCTTTATTTTTGTGTCATAATCTCAACATTGACATTTTAATCAATAATAAATATATATATATAATTTATATAATAAAATCAGGAATTTTCTGCTTTGCACATTTTTTTATTATATTTTAAGATCATTATATATATAACATTTCTGGTGACCAAATGATCTTCAAATATACATATATATATTATAGCTTTTGAAATGCTTAGTATTCTGCTATAGGTATAAGAGAAAGTATTCTGCTTTGCACTTTTCCTTAATATTTTTAATATCATTTGATTACTATCTGTTTTTTGGGCTTGTTCTCCACACTGACCTTTTAATCTATAATTAATATATATTTAATAAAGAAAATGCCTTTTAGCATTTTTCCTAATATTTGAAATTAATTTGGTCACCAGAATACTATATCTTTATTATTATTATTATTATTATTATTATTATTATTATTATTATTATTATTATTATTATTATTATTATTATTATTATTATTATTATTATTATTATTATTATTTCTAAACAGTGACCTTTTGGTGCATAATAAAAGGGTATCACTTTACAATGAGGTTTTATTAGTTAATGCACTGCAAGATCATGAACATTTTTAACAATCAAAAGTTGTTTATTGTATGTTTATTGTTGATTATGATGCCAGAGCATTAGATTTCAGTTTTGTAAAGTAAAGATGAAGTGAATGTCATGCACAATAATAATTTTTTTCTTCTTCTTCTTCTTTTCCCCCCAAACTATTCATTTGGGACACAAAACAAATCACACAATTAAGTAAATAAGTCATAAGATTAAGGTGTTCCCAGAAACAACAGAAGAAGAGCTAAATAACAAACACAGCATAGAAACCTGATGGATAATAACTAGCAGTAGGAGAATAATATGAATAAAAAAACCGAAATAGAAAGACGAGCATTCCCAGGAAACCTGTATTACAGGACCTACAGGAACACATGTGTCAGGAAACAACACAGTGTCCATAGAAAGACTGTCTGTTCCTCTATGGAGAAACATTATAGGATTCACCCACATTATAACCTCTTTTATTCTGCAGGGTTTACTGACAGAATTAGGCCTTGGAAAAAAAATACTGAATTACTTCGAACCATGAATTGTTTCCGTTATGTATTCAGATATTGGTATCATTATTGTTATTGGACAGCTGTGAGACAGTGATCTAAAAGAATGATTAATAAATAATTATAATGATTCATAGTAATAGTCATCAGAATTAGAATATTATCAGAATACATCAGAATATTTATTCTCATTATTACACATGTATTACTAATATTTATTCTTTTTGTTGTATTGTATATAATTATCTAAATAAATGCTTAATAGTATTTTTTCTCTTCATTATCCATAAATATCAGAATTAATACCCTATTTATTAATAATGAGCATTCTCACTATTATCCATATTTATATCTAATACTTTGATCAGGTAATATTTAATCATATTTATGCTCATTTTTACCCATAATTATGAGAGGAACTCCTTCCAATCAGATATGTATTAATAATGTTTATTCTTATTATTATCAGAGTAATCATTTTTATTTATGAATGATACTACTGTCAGATGACAAAATAAATCCCTATTAACCTAAAACAATAATTTGTCCAAACCTCCTTTAAATAAAAGTCAGAAGATGATTTTTGGATGGTTTTTAGGTTCAGCAATGTACTTTGTGTTATTATATTTATTTTTACTGCATTTTTGTTCTTTTAGAGATCAAAATACGTTATCTCATCAGATCTGTTTATATATTTCTGTCCTATTATAGCTCCAGGTTATGCTAGAGTTTCCAATGACTAGAAAAAGATTTACAGGAATAATACTTGACACTGTTTCTTCAAACTGTCAGCAGAATACTTTACCATCTCACATAGCCCAATGCATGTATTTGTCTGTATTTGTGTAGTTTTGATACTTCATTCTCAATAATAAACCCCAGAAGCTATAACATGATCCTCATTGGCAAACTGGAGCAGCTACACCTTCAGTAATCGCTATAAATTAATTCATGGAATCCAACAAAACCTCATGACGGATGATCCTGCAGCTTCAGGCTGTGATCTCACATCCACATCTTCATTCCAGGACACTTGAGTCCCTTCCTTTCTAATCCGCTTCTTTATTTGTGTGAACCACCCAGAGAGAGTCCGACACGACAGAAACATCTGCTGCACTTCAAGATCACAGGTGCACTGGATATGCTGATATCTGATATCATATTCAAGGTTAACAGAACAATAGGAGATTGGCCTAAAAATATTCAGTGAAAGTGTATGTATCATTACCAATATGCATTACATGCTGCATTATTCTACACTGTTGCCATGTGGCTTCATTATGTTGCATATTTATTTCAACATCCAGTTATCATCTCAGGTTGATATTGCATTTCCAATTTTTTTAATACAAGCAATTATGCAAGAAAGCATTGCTAAAATTCACAATTGGTTCATTCATTACACTGGAGATAGAAGGCCAAACACAATGCATTCTGGGATACATACTGTACATACTGTTATAGGATTAGTATGCTATTCTGAACACAATCATAGTTACAATTTAGTAGAAACTGCTATACATTTAGTAAAAACTACATAAATAAATGAAAAGTCTTTGAAAGAAAGTCAAATTAAGAAAAATATTACTATTCTCTGGATGAAGTATTATATATTTTACACAGACATGTTTTTTCAATGCAATTTTCTTGATAAAAGGAAAAAGCTCAAATTTTAGTTTCAACAATATTTTTTCCTCTTTAAATAAAGTTTAAGGATTTAAAATGAATATATTTAACACTTTTTGAGGTAGAGGCTTGCAAACATCAGAAAATGATTATTTATGGCTATTAATAGAGGGAAATATGATTGCAGACATTTATTATTTCAATATTATTTGTTCTTCAGACATTCCTCTTTAAAAAAATAGTAAATAATACAATTATCGTCTGTATGCAAAGTGACTCGCATTTGGTTTTTGACCACTGAAAATTTGTACAGTTTATCAATTTAGTCTTGAAGCCTTATTTAGATCCCAATATCTGTGGAACTGAACCATACAGGGCCTTAAAAAAGAAGATGCCAAATGGAAAGTTTGTTAAGACCCAAAATCTAAAAGGATATTAATAAACGTACAGGTTACAGGCATGCAAACTGTGGAGAAAAAACCTGAAGAGTGCTTTTTCCCCATATCTGAATGGTCACCATTGGCACATAATGCAACAACGATTGCTAAAGTCAACAGATTTTACTTATAGAGCTACTTATCTCTGTGTAGAAATCATATAATGATGCAACCATCTTTCTAAAGTCATTTTTACCCTCCTGTAATTTATCTTAAAATCTCAGGAAAAAATAGTAACACCCTCTAAAAAATCGTGGAATATTCAGTACATTTGTTACATTTAATATTATGGCGTTCATCACTATACATGTTAATCTCTCCACAGAAATTCCAGTCTATACTATGTAGAGTAGTTAATATGAATGAGATGCAGTGTGTGAGAGAGATCTGTATGAGAACACGATGATGGAAAGCTATACTGTCACCCTAAAGCAGTGTTCCCACAACCAAAATACTGACTAAACAACAGACACACCAAAGCATTAAAAACATACAGTCCTTCAGTATTATAAAAGCTTTTGTGTAAAGAAGTCTTTAGTGTCAGAGAAAACATGTCTAAAGAATAAGCACAAAAATCAATCTGTCACAGTTTATGTAGTCAGGTCATTCTCACATAGCAGAATAATACAGATTTAATACAGAACAGTACAAAATAACAAGCTATTTGACAAGCTATTCATTTCTTTTTACTACTGTGGCAAAATATACTATAATTGGCACTGCACTGGAAAATCTTCACTCCAAAATTGCTAGCAAAAGCAATTAAGTTAAACATGAATAGAAAAAGCAATAGTATTTTCCTATAAAACATACTCTTTAATCATCTTTGTTTTATTTATTCAATTCCAAAAGAATAAATACTGTATACTGTATGAATCAGTGTGTTTAACAGTGTTTCTGTGAAAGTCTAATTAACAAAGAAGCACAATAAGACATGAATATGAATTATGAGAGTCAAAATCGGTTTTATTTTAACTTTAAACTCCAGCTACCTGGGTTGGGTCTTAATATTTCTGTATTTGCATTTTTTAATATGTTAAAAAAAGATTAGAAATTGCAATTCAAAAAGGTTTTCAACTTTATTTACTTAATCTAAGTTGTCAACATTTGAATAGGAGAGAAATTGTTTAGTTAAAATAACTGTTTTTTTGTTTTGTTTGTTTATTGCAGTGACATTCTCTGTGTCACCTTTGAGATTTGTGAATCAGCTGTGTGACTATTTCCTACTTCCTTTTGTGTTTCAGCAACTTCAAGCTGTGTGTTTATAAGAAACTATGAATCTATAATCCACAATAATGTTTCCTCCAGTGAAAAAGGGGTCTGGTCTGAATCAGGAGAGAAATCTGCACAGATCAAGCACTGTTTACAAACCAAAACAGCTCTAAATATGTGGCTGGATTTTGATGTGAGAGACAACAGAAGATGGACTTTCACTGGAGCGATTCATTTTTTTACAAACATGCAGCTTTTGTCTTCTCCAGATGTTAACTGGTGGACTGGAGAGGTTTGTATTACTTGTGGATTATTGTGATGTTTTTATCAGCTGTTTGGACTCTCATTCTGACGGCACCCATTCACTGCAGAGCATCCATTTCACCAAATCTGCCTCTATTTCAATTTATTTAAATTATATTTCAAAACCACATTTATTCAAATTCCATAGAATTCCATAGAATGTTTTACTTGTGAAGACAATGTGATTTAGTTAAAAAGTCTGAACAAGTTTATATATGGATAGATGTATAACAACCGGATTTAATTAATTAAAATAAATTAGATTGGCCTACATGAAGTATAATAAATAGAATTTTCTGATGATAAATATATGATGTTTATCGTGTATCTAAAACATTATATAATCTCATTCTTGTTTCATTTATATACATGACTGACAATTATGCATCACATTAAGTTCAGTAGTTTGTGTTAAAACCTTGTATTATAAATGAATGGAATGTTTTTGAATGCAATAAGTATTTTTTAAACTAATATTTTGGCTGAAATCCTTCTTCACTCTTATGAATGAAATAAATATCTTAAAAAGACTTTTATATACATAGCAGACTTTGGTTTTGACCCCTTCATTAGCTGGGAGCACGCAGACTGCTTTAATTTTAATTGTGATCCTTTTTAGGCATAAAAAAGCATAAAACATACAATTTTTAAATAGATTAAAATGTCTGGTATTAAACTTACATTCACTATTTCTCTCATTTTTAATAACATCTTGGATATATATGTACTGTATACAAGAAAATTGCAATAACACTGAACATGGTTAATACAAAATACAATAAAAACAACTAGTAGTCTGTCAGTCTCTCACAACCTGTAGTTTTTGGTCCAGTAAGTCTTTGTGGTGTATATATTGAAGTTGAAATGTGTCAAAGGCTGGTTGGGCTGAAGCGCTTCACTAACACACATGGACTGTAATGATTATGGAAGCTGTCCAAACTCAAGCGCGATGAAAGCCACTGAACTGATATTGTGGCTGCGGCCGAACACTATTGATCCAGCAGAGGAGCAGGACAGTTGATGGCTAGAAACAACAAAATTATAAGATATGCAAAATGTGAATGCTAGGCAGTAATTGTGCAAAAGCACTCACCTGCAGAGCGCTTCGGATGAACTGCACCTTTCGTGAGCACAAGCTGAAACCAGAGATGCTGAGATAGCTGTGAAGGGCCGGCTTTCACTGTTGTCTTCTTTCCTCCTCCCTTTCCTCTTCATTCACATAAACCAGGCAGGACTAGGTGTCAGCGCATTAACATACGATGCTATTGTCTTTTTTTTTTTACGTAATACGTACTCGAGCAGCCAGGTACTTATAGACTCACAAGGTTAGTGAGATGAAAGACCTTGTTGCTCTTCAGCCGGATGCACTACGGATTTTCTCTTTTCCCAGCTACGGTCTAACTCTGAGAGCTGGAGAATCGTCCTGTGAGCTGCAAGCCATCTGAATATAAAACACAGTGGACATTTTCATTGGGAAACAAAAATCGACTTTTCTTGTGTCTGTGAAGAACACTGCTTTTCAACTAAGGTCTGTTTATCATTCTCATTATGGGACACAATTTAAGATCATTTTGCAATTAATATCTTGCATTGGTGTTTAGAAATTCTGAAATGATTGCTTCTTAAACACAACTTTTCTAAATATGCTTTATGCAAAAAAATATTTGCAATTAAAAGCAAGATTTTTTATTCTGTTATTGTGGGAAAAAAAGTTATAGTAATTATTGCTTTTTTAAAATACAAGTTTTTATGCAAAATTATATATACAATTATTATATAATTTAATGTAAATAAAAAATGCATATGTATGCATATATAACTCACAATATATATATATATATATATATATAGAATCACACATATATTTAAGTTACTCCTCAAAAGTAGGTTCTTTTAAATATCCATTATTTAGACTTAAGGTTCACCTGTTGCACCTGTTTCTTTAAAGTCTTAATTGAAAAGAAATTACATCAGAAACAAGAAAGCAATCAAAGTTGATCTTTTGACTGGGAATTTGAATCAAAATCCAGTTTGGATTCAAAAGCGAGATGACAGTTCTCTCCTGGTTCATCCTGGGGTATTTTCGCGAGCGCCTGGGATCTGTCAGCGTGAGAAGGAGAGAGAGGGAGGGCAAACACAGGCGACACAAAAGCCAACATTATTCCCTCGTGGATCCTTGCTGCATCCAGCTATGAATGGAGTATTGAAAACCATAATATTGGTGACTAGATTCATTTTCAGGCCTTCACAACCGCACCACTGCGTTAGAAAGTTCTCAGCAGCTAATTGGCTGCTCAATCTGAGCGTCAGGGTTTTAGCTTTTCAAAATGCAAGAAAGTGCATGCGAATGGGATTTTATTCTTGGCTGGTGAGGAGGTGTGTTCTGTGGTCTGTCAGATAGAGGTTCAGATTTAGATTATATTTTGGCTGCTTTATATGCTCGTTGCAAGGTTTCTGACTTTCGAGGCACCTGTAGGAGAGAAAAACATGAAATGAGATCTCTTACAATACAGTTTTCCTTTGAGCATCTATTTATGTGAACTGCTGGCTGAAGCAGTGTAAGTCTTTTTATACTTTTATAGTTTTTATTTTTATTTTGAAATAGTCAGTTTTCATTTTAATATTAGTTAAAGCTTTAGTCATTATGTTGTGCTTTTGTAATTTCTATTAGTTTCTGTTTTTAAATAAATTACTTTTATTATTTTTTTTATTTCGGTTTTAGTTATTTGACTTTGCAACAAGCTAAAATCAAATAATTTTATTTAATTAATATTTTATTTTTGTATAATATGGGTTTAGTTGTATTAGCTACTCTGGTTTGATCTGATGGTTAGTTATCAGCATTTTCATTTTAGTATCATTAAGTTTTGTTATTATTTTGAATGATATTTTGTTTATATTTTCTGCTTTCATGTTTGTTTCAGTTAAAGTTTTAGTAATTTTGTTATGCATTTTTGTCATTTATATTCATTTTTTTATTATTTTTGTTTCAGTTTTAGTTATTTTATTACATCAAGTTAAACTAAAATGGCATGGAAACTATGCTTAGATAAAATATATTTTTTACAAATGTTATTTCAGTTTATAATTTTTTTTTTTTTAAATAACTAACTAAATTAAAATCAAATAAAATCTTTATAATAAACAATAAAACATTTTAATGGTTTTAGTTAACTACGGTTCTCACTGGTCTAAATGCTTTCTGTCCAGTCTGCGTGATCTGCCCCCCTTCAGCACCCGAGAGGCGCCCCAGCGCTCAGGACGGTCCCAGTGACAGATTCGCAGGAAGCAGTGTTTAGCCACTGACGATGGTGACCACAGACAGCAGAAATGTCTTTTTGTGCGCCCTAGTCCCGGAATGTTCCCTATCTGCGCCGCGGAATATCATATTCTCCCCCAGAGCCGAGATCCTGAGCCCAATCCCACCATTTACACGCATTCCAGCGTAAGGTCAGGAAGGATTTGGGAAAAACAAAAAAGAGAAAGAAATGTTATAAACTTGAATATACAAGTTTCATTCTAAGCTCAACTTTATTGTGCATTGGGTGTCACTTTTATACAGCATCCTAGAGGAAGTGAGGCAATGGAATGTAAGCATATCTGACTTCATTGGGCAATCATAAATCATTAAACAAGAGTAAGGTTTAAATCTTAGCACATCATACTTTCATCACACAATGTCCTTTAACACAAGATGTTCAAGTTCACGAGCAGAATCTCACAAAGATATAAAAGAATACAACAGATACAGAATGTGTTGTGTTTATAAAACTGATAATAATAAACTTTTTTTTTCAATATTTCAATGTCGTAAACGAGGCTAAATCCACATGTATCCTGACAAAAACTGAACTCAGTTATAGAGCTACAAAGATAACTGTAAAATGCAACCTCACGAAGCAATCTATTAATTAGCTCAAAGGTTTACAATTTAATAGTGTTGGAGAGCGTGTGTGTGTGGGTATACAGTACACACACACATTTATATATAGATATATCATGCATATTCTAGTAATCGAATGAATCACGTGACCTTGCCATTGCGAGCACCATGCTTTACTGTTTGAGCTACAGGAGAAGATTAGCCAAAACATTTATTGCATTGAAATTCTGTGCAGAAACGTATCGTTCACAATCAGACCATGAATATGAGTTAGGAAAGATTTTAAAGTCTGGTCTGTGTACTCACAGTAGCTTGTGATTTGAATGTGTTTATCTGTGTCTGGGACTTTCACATGCAAAAATGCTTCACTCATTTACATATAGTCCCATTTTACACCATCTCTGGAGCATAAAAACCTCTCTGGACGGCGTATTAACATGCAGCAGGTCACACAAACGATCGGTCTGCTCTCGTAAATCAATGCGTGTCTGTCCAGATCGGCCTGTGGCCTGCAGGCTGAGCATGTGTGGTTGTTGATGTTGTGAGAGTATGTGTTTTACATAACATACTATGAGGAGAAGCTGTCCAATCACTGACCAGCAAACTCAGTAGTAGCCTAGTTACTGTAATAACCTGGTTGTGTGGAGTCAGACAACTGCAGTGAGAAGAAGCGGCAGTAAAAGTCATCCTGCACGCAGATAAACGTATCTCGAGAAGTTAAAGCACTCATTGAAGGTGATTGTATGTGCTGTAGGTGTCCAGCTGGATCTATTCTGCCATGAACGGTCAGCGTGTGTCAGACAGTCTGCGCAGATGCTGGAAATCTGCTGCCTGGATCCTCACCTGCCTGCTGGCTTCGTTCTTACTGATCGCCGTCACCAGCTTCCTTCCAAAAGGTGAGTCTGAGCTGATATAAGAAGGACTTTACACTAGCGGTCAAACATTTGGAGTAATCAAGTCTCTTTTGCTCACCATGGCTGCATTTATTTGACCACAAAAATATTGAGCAGCACAGCAGATTTCAACATTGATAATAATCAGAAATGTTTCTTGAGCAGTAATTCATCATATTTTCATGATTTCTGAAGATCATGTGACACTGAAGACTGGATGAATGATGCTGAAAATACAGTGGAGCATCACAGAAATAAATTACACTTTAACAGAGATTTGCATAGAAAACAGCTGTTTTAAACTGCAATATTATTTAATATTTTTTTTACTGTATTTTTTATCAAATAAATGCAGCCTTGGTGAGCAGAAGATTTCAAAGATTAATCTTTAGATATTTATGATTTATTGTATGATATATGTTAGCAGTTTGTATGAAACACTCCATCTAAAACTATATAAACTGCATTTCGCTAATAATATAATATAATATAATATAATATAATATAATATAATATAATATAATATAATATAATATAATATAATATAATATAATATAATATAATATAATATAATATAATATAATATAATATAATATAATATAATATACATGCAGGTTTCATACTGAGAAACTGCATTGAATAACTGCATTACTAAACTTTGATGCATAATTCAACCAAGATCATTAATGAACTTCACATCAAATGTTGTGTAACTTAAGTGTTCAGAAAACAAAAACAAACAAACAAAAAACAACAACAAAAATAAAAAAAAACATAAATCCCTTAGAATAAAGAGCGGACTTAACCACACAGAACAATCTAGAAACCAAAATCTAAAAATCGAAATTACAAATGCAGATCCTATCGATGACTCAATGGTCAAGACTCCTCGTGGAATCGGACCGGGAACCTTTCGGTTACCAAGATTAAGTTTTAACCACTGCGCCACACCAGAAAGTATTAAATCACTGTCTTTAAATATCTGCTTTAAAAGAACAATAATTAAAATCAAAGTGAACAGCCCCCAGGCTCAATGAATGGAACCAAATGATCAGAGTAATTCATCAGGATGGAAAGCCTACAGCCGGAAATACCCAGTGAAAAAACAGCTGAACTAAAGACTTAACGAGAACATGGACATCTGAGAAGACGTGTGTGTGAGTGTGTGTGTGTGTCTGTGTGTGTGTGTGTGTGTGTGTGTCAGAGTATTATGGGTGCTTTCCTCCACTGTACACAACACAACCCAACTCCCAGCAGATCCATGACTTTCAATAGATCTTACAAATGATCGCCAGTGACTCAAACACTAACAAAGATGTGAGATAATGTTTGTACAGGATGTATCATATTTAAATTATTTGAAGATGATGTTTATAATGGTGTTGATCTTTTCTCTGTGCAGAAGATATCAAACTCCAACGAAGATCTGTTTCCAGTAAGTATCATTTGAAAGTAAACTTTGCATTTCCTGTGACTTTTCCTTAACAATTTCCTAGAAACCACACAAAAATCCATAGCAACCACTTCATAACAACATTCTAAAAACAACTCAGAACACCATAGCAACCATGAAGCAACATTCTAAATCACTTGCAACATTGTAGCGGCAAGCAGTTGGAAAATGTACAATGTAAAAACTTATGGAACTTATGAAAGCCTGTTTCTTCCACACAATAAAAACATTAAAACAATAATAATAATAATTGCAGCTTTTTATTTCAGTTACAATTTAGGCTTTGCTTTTGCTTTGAGTTTATATCTTGCAATTTAGACTTTTTTTTCCTCTCAAGTCTGAATTATGAGATACTGTATACACTCAGAATTGTGAGATAAAAAGTCACAATTACATTTTCTGATGTAAAATATTTCATGCTCTACTTATAATCAAACCTGAAATTTACTCATGATCGAACTGAAAATTATTTCTACACCGTTTTTTTTTTTTCAACTGCTTTATATAAATCCTAAAGTGTACATGTGAATTATCCCACACGTCTGAAGTGCTATCTTTAGCGTGACTAACATTTCAGCGACATACACATTAATAAGAAGGAGGAGAAGTCTGTGAATTGACCTAAATGAGATGTGATGGGAAAAAAAGCCTCTTTTCTGCTGTCTTTGTCAGACGCTGAAATCAAACACCATCGATTCACAGTTTGACACAAAAGCGTGTATAGGAACTAGCATTAGCGTCTCAACACTGCTACAAAACACAGAACAAACAGACCTCAGTGAAAGTGTGTCTGAGGAGGTACGCTTTGTGAAAAACAGCACATTCTAGGTGAAGTCTAGGTGAAATGTCTAGCAAAGTGTCAAAAATGTAGATTTATAAATATATTTGGATTGGAACTATATGTTATACATTACCTACATACACTTTTATGACAGCAGCACTGAAGCCAAACACACTTATCAGATTCAGTATCCACTGTCCCATCAGCTGAATCTGATTAGATTCACAGCACATATCTCAGTGTCTGATCTTGCATTACGAGAGGTGTGTGATTTTCTTCTGTGAGTCTGTTTCACAGCCCGAGCTGAAGTCAAAGTCTTCCTGTTCCACCAGTCTAAAATTACAGGAAAATAGATGTAGTAGATATAGAGAGCTGCAGCTCTGGAGGGCCAAGAACCTCCTTTCAACAAATAATTGACCACAATCATTGTTTACTCTCTCTCTCTCTCTCTCTCTCTCTCTCTCTTGCTCTCTGACTTTCTCTCCTGTTGTTTTTTTTCTTCTTTTTTTCTCACAGCCAACAACACAAATGCCTCGGTGACAGCACAGTCTCAAGGTGAGCGTCTATGCAATTCACTTTCTCACCCTTTACACAAGAACACAGCCTTTTAAGAGAAGATATGTTTGCCCATTGGCAGGATCACGGCAGGACCGGATCATAATTGCCTCTAAGGCACAGGAAAAAAGACAGGACACTTCCTCTCGCACAATTTACACAATCCCTTCTCCAGCGTTATGCTCTCGCTCTCTTTTTGGAGTCATATGTCATATTTAGACTTATTATTGTACGTTAAGTTGAAGGGGATTAGAAACATTCTTACAGGCTTCATTATATCATTATATGTGAGCCGTGCAGCTCTGCGCTTCAGCTTGTGTTATACAGAAACCCACAGCTTTCATCGGCATTACATGATGAACACTAGCAAAAAAGGACCAGAAAGTCATATTTGTTTGTTTTTTTAATGATTAACTTTTTTGGATTAACACCATTTTATTTACATATGATACCATGACGATATACAATGGCAATATCATGGCATTCATGTAAATCTATGTAAATATAAATATTCAAATATTATTTATTTTATTTTTTACATTTTTTTTAATGATTCACCTTCTTGTTTTTTTTTTTTTTTTTTTTTTAGATAAGATACCATGGTAATATATAATGGAAATATCATGGCATTCTTGTAAAATCATGTAAATATAAATATGCAAATATTTATATAAATATAAATATCTAAACATACTGCATTGTGCATTTTTTTTTACTTTTTTGCCTTCTTTAAAATAAATTGTAGCACCGTATGTTTACCATGGTACATGTAAAGTTCACCACTTAGTTCCACAGTACTGATATGGTTCAAACTGAATAAAAAACAAGCACATCTACAGATTTTCTATTAATCCTAAACTCAGTTAAGGTGCAAGAGTATTTCTTAAAGTCTAAGAATGAAACAAAAAACACACCAGAGATATAATGTAATTTAATGAATGAAAACTATAATAGTGTCTGGTTCATACTAACCAAGTAATGATCTGGTGCTCCAGGTCCTGCAGTGCGGCTGGTGAATGGCAGGAACGTCTGCGAGGGGCGCGTGGAGGTGCTTCATAACGGGACGTGGGGGACGGTGTGTGACGATGACTGGGACATGGTGGACTCCAATGTGGTTTGCCGGCAGCTGGACTGTGGTGTGGCTGTGGCTGTGGGGAGCAGCTCCAAGTTTGGCCAGGGCTCCGGGCCCATCCTGCTGGACAACGTGGACTGTAAGGGAGGAGAGATGGAGCTGAGTCAGTGCAGGAATCAGGGATGGGGCGTACACAACTGCTACCACTATGAAGACGTGGCCGTCACCTGTAAAGGTATGGAGGAAGCCGAGGCATCAAAGCTGATTTCCTTGCATGAGCTCAACTAATAATTCATTTCAAGATAAATTAATCATTCATTTTTCATTTCTCACAGGCAATAATGTGATAGAACCTCGAAGCCTGGAGCCCACCACACCGCCCCGTCCCATCTCTGCTTTAAGTAAGTTGCACAGTTTATTCTGGCCTTTTTTAACTTTCACATGAGGATATCAACTTGAAGTTCATTTTGATGTAATGGTCAGTATCAGCAAGCTAATTTGATTAAACATGATGCAAGATTTTAGAGAGACAAAATACACCACAGAATTCATTATGTTTTTTGTACTGTTGATTTCCCTCCAAAATTATGTCACTTCCTGGAAGAGGAGGATGATGTCATTCTTAGGAACTAGGTATTTTATGTTTTGGGATTTTACAACAACGTTATATTAAGGACATTTGATAATGAATTAAAACAATATTTGATTGAAACATTTCGATTAGAACAAGTATAATCCTAAAATCATTTAAGCTTAATTTAAATTTAACTTTAACTATTTTTTAAGATTTTATTTATTATATAAATAATATATTTTATATGAGTAAGCAATTTTAATAATTTCATAATAATATTTTATGCATTTTAATATTTTAATATATTAAGACATGCATGATGTAATGCATAGCAAATTATCCAAAATATCAAATATTAGGGCCTTTTTGTACATATTTTAAAATGTGACACAATATCCTAGATCTCATAATATAAAACTTCAATTTTTTATATTTAAATTTGTTTTTATTTGTATATGTGTTGTTTTGTCATTTTTATTATTAGTATTTTTTAAATATGTCTATATAGATTTTATTAATTTTATTTTAATTTTTGCTTTAGTTATAATTTTTTTTATCTAGTTATTTTATTATATAATTTAATTTCAGTTCAACTTCTAATTTATAACATTCATTGAGTAATTTATAATAATGTATTAATAGTAATAGTTTTTTAGTAATGGACTGAACTAAAGATCACAGCAGAACTCTTTTTGAGGGATCATGTTCATCCTCTCTTTGTTCTCATGTACTGTTTCAGTTATGAGAATTGGCTGCCCATATCTAGTTCAGAGGTTATGATATAAGAAAGTAACAAAGCCTTGGGAATTGAATGGCATTTTTTAGTATGGAATCACCATCGAGGCTTTGTTCCTCTGACAATACGAGAGGGTTTTGAGTCCATGTGGTGGCGTCATTCAATAAAACACTGCGAGGAACTTCAGTGTGTGTTTTTTGGAAACCATAGCCCTCCGTTTGCTTCATATTCAATGCCGAGTTACGGTCAGCAGAATAATATTACCGATGATCTGACCACACCCTCTATGGAGCAAACTATATGATTTCTAGAGGCAATGTAGATAATTGTGTTGAACAAACAACAGGCGTTTCCTGATGATTTCATAATGTTTCTGGAAAAATCTTGACATAATAAATAACAGTGAAAAGAATAGATGATGTTCTAAGACCTCTAAATGATCAAACAGCCTTCTGTCGTCAGATTTCTTCTTCTTCTTTATCAGGTCAAAGCTCTTTTAGTGCCACATACAATCATCCAGCTTCAGCTCGTGCTTCATGCCTTTTTTCTGTCAAATCTTGACTGACTTTTATCAAGCAAACGTTGCTTTGATCGAGCTGCTTTTTTCCTCCATATTCTCACTACATCAGACTATATGAGCCATAAAAGCCTGACGGATCAAATGTGATACTCAACAACAACAACAACGAAACTTTTTGAGATTTTTAAATATATTAGGTTAATCAACTCCCACTGACAGTTTTTCTGACTATTAATAGATTTTATATTGTTTTATGTTAGGCAGGGTTAATAATTTGAGGGATGAATTCTTTCTTTAAAACAAGAATATTTTCTTTATTTTTGTTTTTCAAATTAAGACTAGTAAATATTTCAGAGATATTTGGTGCATTGCCACAATTTATAAAAAATATTTTTATTAATATTAATAAAATAAATAAAGATTATATATACATAAATAAAGATTAATATATATATATATATATATATATATATATATATATATATATATATATATATATATATAATTATATTCATACACACACACACACACACACACACATATGTATAGAGAGCGAGAGAAAAATATTCTTAAATTTTTTTACATTTCAAACAGGCTTTTATGGCTCATATAGTCTGATGTAGTGAGAATATGGAGGAAAAAAAGGAGGCTCAATTTTATTCAAAGACTCAAACTGAGCAAAAATTATGAATTTGGTGCCGATGCTGATTTTATAATGCTTGTTATGTAAATCAATGTTTACTTTATAACAGTACAGCACATACTCACTTGGTTGACTCATATATATATATATATATATATATATATATATATATATATATATATATATATATATATATATATACACATATATAGTATATGTATATCTTACTATTTCTGTACTGTATATATAAAGCCCACCTGACCCTCCTGTGCTGTAGGAGACGGAGCAGTGCGTTTGGCGGGGACCGGGGACCGCTGTCAGGGCCGGGTGGAGATCTACTATCAGGGCAGCTGGGGGACGGTGTGTGATGATGACTGGAGCATGGTAGACGCCGCAGTCGTGTGTCAACAGATCGGCTGTGGACTGGCTGTCGGCGCACCTACAAACGCTTACTTCGGCTACGGCACGGGACAGATTTTGCTGGATAACGTGAACTGTAAAGGGAAGGAGGGCAGCCTGGCCAGCTGTTACAGCCTCGGCTGGGGAATACATAACTGTGGTCATCATGAGGACACCGGGGTCATCTGCTCAGGTGGGTTTCTTTCTTCTTCTTCAGGATACTCCTTATTTCACAAGGCAGAAGTCAGCTATTTTCTGTGAATGTGCAAGACTTCTGATTCATTGGTTTTTATACTAAAATAAATGGAACTCACAAAACTCGCACATAAAATCCCCATTTTCTGTCATATATGTAAATAACTACAAGAACAGCTAAAGAATATTAAAGGTACTTGTGCTACAAACCATATATATATTTATATATATTTATATATTTGACCTTTTTTCATTATTTTTGCTATTTTATTTATATGCAATTGCAATATTTTTTTTAATGTAATTATATGATCATCATAACTGCTTGAATTATTCATACTGTATAAATATACTGTGTGTGTGTGTGTGTGTGTGTGTGTGTGTGTGTGTGTGTGTATGGAATAAATGTTTTGTTGTTGTTTACATTTATTAAATATGATAAATATAATTGCTTGAATTATTACTACACACACACACACACACACATATATATATATAATATTATATTATATTTTGTAATGGTTTTAATTTAACTTTTTTTTTTTAACAATAAACATTATATATATGTTGTTGTTTACATTTGCATTTAATATACTGATTTTTTTATTAAATGTGATCAATATAATCACTTGAATTATTACTATATATATATACAGTGGGGCTCGAAAGTTTGGGCACCCCTTGCAGAATCTGTGAAAATGTGAGTAATTTTCAAAAAATAAGAGAGATCATACTAAATGCATGTTATATTTTATTCAGTACTGTCCTGAGTAAGATATTGTACATAAAAGATGTTAACATTTAGTCCACCATACAAAAAAAATGCTTAAATTATTAAAATAACCCCACTCAAAAGTTTGGGAACCCTTGGTTCTCAATACTGTGTGCTGTTACCTGATGATCCACGACTGTCTTTCTGTTTTGTGATGGTTGTGCATGAGTCCCGTGCATGAACAAACAAGGGACTCATTTTAATAATTTAAGCATTTTTTTTGTATGGTGGACTAAATGTTAACATCTTTTATGTACAATATCTTACTCAGGACAGTACTGAATAAAATATAACATGCATTTAGTATGATCTCTCTTATTTTTTGAAAATTACTCACATTTTCACAGATTCTGCAAGGGGTGCCCAAACTTTCGAGCCCCACTGTGTATATATATATATATATATATATATATATATATATATATATATATATATATATATATATATATATATATATGTGTGTGTGTGTGTGTACAATTTTTTTTTTTTACATTTAATATTAAAATTAAATGTAAATGTAACAAATGTAACAAACATTTGTATTAATTTACCAGATGCTTTTTATGTGAAACTTTATTTATAAACATACATTTTCAATGTGATCTTTCAGACCTGACTGTATGTGCATATTCTGTGCTGCTGTATTTCATTTGATAGCAGCTCTAACTCTCTCTGTCTGTCTCTCTCTCGTATATTTCAGATGCCAGTTCCACCATGGTCCCAGTTATCAACACAGAGACTATAGGCAGAGGGTTCATTGTTCCTGAAAGCACAGCAGGTATAAACACTGTCTGTACTGTACAGGGCCTGTAACTTTACCTGCTACTTTCAATTATGCACAGTTGATTTAATAGCCAATTCATTGTTATTAACTGCCGTGCCTGACCATCAGTTTGAGTCATCAGGATCGTCCTGCATTATAAAGCCCCTTCAAGCACCAGCAGATGGCGTCACTAAGCGCACATGTTTTGTCTGTGTTCCTCCTTCTTTTCTGACATCTTTCTCTGTTTTCTTTAGTGACAGAAATGCCAGTAGCAGTACAACGTGAAACAGTAACCACAGGGATCACTACAGCCTCAACAACTAAAGGTACTAAATCAGTTATGGATTTATTTATACATTTAAATTGATAGATAGCAAAAATCTACTTTTACATTCAATTACATTTCATAAATTACATATTTATTTAGATACTATTTATTTTATTATTTTAACACTATTATTTTATTTATTTACTTACATATTTAGAATGGATGAATGTATAGATTAAATTGATCGGTAAAGACAATTATGAAATGTTGCCAATTATTTCTGTTTCATTTAAACACTGTTCTTTTGAACTGTCTATTCATCAAAGAATCCTGAAAAATAACATGTATCAAATTCCCCACAACCTTATGAAGCAGCACGACAGTTTTCAACACTGACATACATAAAAAAAAAAATGCAGCCTTGATGAGCAGAAGAGTCTCTTTCACTGACCCCAAGTGTTTGACCAGTAGTGTATGTTGTCTCTCTCTCTGACCCTCTTCATCCGTGGCTCTTTCAGAGAAGCCGAGCGTCCGTTTGGTGAATGGTCTCAACAGCTGTCAGGGCCGAGTGGAAATCCGCTACTTCACCGTCTGGGGAACAGTGTGTGATGATGACTGGGATATGGTCAACGCTCAGGTGGTCTGCAGACAGGTGGGATGTGGGCCGCCTATCGCAGTCAAACCTCTGGCTTACTTCGGCTACGGTTCTGGCCCCATACTGCTGGATAACGTGGACTGCCGCGGAAATGAGCAGAAGCTGTCCGACTGCTTCAATCTGGGCTGGGGACAGCATAACTGCGGCCATAACGAAGACGCTGGAGTCATCTGTGCACGTAAGAGAAATATGACATTACAGTCTCATTCAATGATCACATACTGTAGAAAAGAATAGTTTTGAAAAGCCATGCATTTTACATTTATAAGGATTAAGTATGTATCTGAGATGTTCTTTTTCACTTTCTTTTCATCAAATAATCCAGAAAAATTATCACATGTTACAAAAAAATAAAAAAAATAAATAAAATAAAATAAATCAGCTATGCATCAAAGGAATAAATTATATTTTGACTATTAAAATAAAAAACTATTATTTTAAATTGCAATAATATTTCAAAATATATTTAAAAAAAATAAAGAATCTGTATTTTTTTATCAAATAAATGCAACCTTGATGAGCAGGAGAAATTTCTTTGGGATCTAACTGATCCCATACTGTTGAATGGCAGTGTATGTAAATCTAAATCTAAATCTCTTCAGCCATCGTTAGAGAAATCGCTACACTGATTACAGATCAGCATTTGTAACTTGCAGCAACTTTAGATGCATCCTCCATACATCAGTCGCTGTGTATACATGAAAAATAAAAGAGGCCCGTCGGAGCAAATCATCATCAGCACAGAGCCGCAGGGAAAGCTGTCCTCCGCACAGGCCACGTGCATCCACTAACGCATAAATATATGCATGCATGCGTCTAATAGATGAGCATTGAAGAGAAAAGGGAAAGACTCAAATAAACACCAGATAAAGGAATGAAAGTATCAACCCTTGCCTCATGAATAAGAAACACAGCTTAATGTGTATAAAAGAGTACGTTCAGTCACAGTAAATCAAAGTTAATCAAAAGTTTCCTAACTTAATTTATGTTTTCTTTTTTTTAGCACCTATGGATTTTGAGTTAGCTGGAAGAGACTTTGGCATAGGAATCACAGAGAAACCTACAACTGCAAGACCAACTACAACACCAACACCAGCGGATGGTAAAAACCTCACACTCAAATTCATTACAGAAACATTCGTTACTTCCTTTTTGAGTGAACTGTCCCTTTAAAATAACCGGTCAAGTTAAAAGCTTAATTCAAAGGGAAAACATGTTTTCATACCTCACTGACAGAAGATTGTTCTCATTTTAGGCGTAGATTCACTTCAATTTGTTCAGGTTCTAACAAAACAATGCTTCATATGTTCAAATGGCATCTGAAGTAAATGCGTCTTGATTTAAGGATATGTAGATTTTTGTACTGGAAAACAAAACTTTTTTTATTTTTTTGCATGCCACATTTAATGCCATGACTTCATGTTTTTAAGACTTTATGCTCAAAGTTAACACAAACCCTATATATAATGAAACATTTGCTATAACCTACTTAGTAAAAAAAAAAAAAGATAAAAAAAATTTGAGAGCACTTTTTTTTTAGATATTTATATTTTTTTATATTTAATATCTATAGTCTTTTATAAAGTATTGGAGAAAAACAGCAACATATTTGCCAGTGAATATAGAAATAAATAATGCTATGAATATGAATCTATAATATATTCTAGAGCTGCTGAACGAATAATAGCATTTCAAAATAAAAGTTTATATATTTATATATTTATAAATTATATATATTTATATACGATATCATGCTATAGGTGTGTGTACTGTGTATATTTATTATGTATATATAAATACACACACATGCATGTATTTACCAAGGAAAAATATGTTAGATTTATATATAAAATATTTTAAAATAAAATGAATAATATACAAGTATAAATATGTATACAAAAAATATATTTTTAAATATATTAATATGTGTGTATTTATATATACATAATAAATATATGTGTAGTACACAAACATAGTATGTATACAAACTTTTATTTTGAATGCAATTAATTGCGATAAATTTTTTTGCATCCCTATTCTTAACCACATATATTTTTTTGAAATGTTCTCATATGAAGACAAATCAAGACATTATTTAGTTTTCATATAATATCTTTTACATAATAAAGTTTCATTATTTGTATTTACATTATGTGAAATAATGAAACTGTGATAGATTGGATAGACGTGATAAGATTTTGGTATTGAATGTTATTAGCTATTATAGAAGTCTGGATCTTTTCAAGAAAAAAAATCTTAAGATATTAAGCAAGAAAATGTTTGAAATAATATAGGGGTTGTGGGAAATAAAGACTGAAAAGGCATGCTTGAATGCATGCCCACTTTCTACAAAACTAAACATTTTTCACCTTTGACCATCTGTTTTCTACAAACTGTGATTTAGTGCACACTATTTCTAATCTCACTTACTGTTTAGGATGCACACAGCTTATGTCTTTCTTTCTCTTCTTGAGGTACAATCAGGCTCATTGGGGGCATAAACCGCTGCGAGGGCCGTGTGGAGATATTCCTGAGAGGAGAATGGGGAACCGTGTGCGATGATGCTTGGGATCTGGCGGATGGGAAGGTGGTGTGCAGGCAGATGGGCTGTGGGCTGCTTCGAGCCGCCCAGGTGATGGCCTACTTCGGTCCCGGCCGTGGCACAATCCAGATGGACAATCTGAAGTGCACAGGCAGAGAAGCTACTCTCACTCAGTGCTCTCACATAGCATGGAACGTCCACAACTGTGACCATTCAGAGGATGCCAGTGTCACGTGTGAACTTTAATGACTCCACCCACCACAAGTCACGCCCACCACAAACCACACCCACCACCCCAGTCCAGTGAATGCAGTGGGAGAGGAAGAGTTTCCAGGACTTGCATAAATTTTGTACATAACACTCACGCCAACCCTGACGAGGAGATTTTAAGGATGAAATAGTTATTGGGTGTGAAACAAGAAAAAATAGATTATGCAAATACTGGTATATAAATAACCGTAATAAATATTATGAATGAACATTCTAATTATGCACTTTATAAACTATAAGAATGTGTACACATAGGTGAAAATTATTAATTTTAAACTATTGATATACAGTGAAACCAAAGTTTTAGACACTTTTTAGCCTGTCATTTTGATTGCAAGCACCAAATTTATTATGCCATAAAGAAAGCGTATGTTTCCGATTATATATATATACATATATATATATATATATATATATAAAGATTAGATTCTTCTGGATCTGTTGCCTGAATGCTAAAAGTAAAACATAAAATAATTCTATTTTAAATATTTTAAGATTTTTCAAAGAATGTAGATCTTTGCATTTTATTGAATGAAAAATAGCCTTCATTATTCAGTTGAAAAAAAAACAATTGGCTCGTTAAGTAAAAGATTTTCTCAGGTCCGTTTTGATTGGGATAAATAATGGCTTTAATGCAAAAAAAAAAATGCTTTTCATTTTCTTCTGTTCTTCTTTTGTCTATTTTTTTGAGTAGATATAAATAAAGAAAAAGTAATTAATGGGATAAAAGGAATATTGCATTTCCACTGAGGAAACTAAACCATGTCATTGGCTTAATTGCATTAACTCTTACAGTTTTTTACAATGGCTATAACAGTTTTTTCAATACATTTAACAAGTTTTCTAAACTCTTACCGCACCAACACACCTAAAACACACAATTGGCAAAACGGTTAATTTCATGCTCAAAATCACACATTGTAAACTAAACCCCAAAACTAATGTTCAAAATACAATAATAAGCTAACACAATACACTATGTCTAACAAAACACTGCAAACATGTTTCAAAATCAAATAATTATTCAAAACACTAACACATGTTCTCTTCCAACAGGAACATTTAGTCAATCACAAAAAAAAAACACTATCATCAGCTGAAATGACAGAAACTGCATTATTTTATGTGTCAGGTCTGCTCTTATACAATAGACAGTATATTCTATTGATCATAGATTGTGTTTTGCACTGTAGTTTCTTTTGAAGCCTCTCTACATTTTTGTTTTGTTGGGTTTAGTAAATGCATGTATTTTGATGATTTTGCTTGCAGAAATTCAGTGCAAAAATTGAATGACCATCTCATAGTAGCTTTAGAGAATGAACGGTTTATGGGGGAACGAAGACAGACAGAATTGCTGCAGTTGCAATGGCTTTATTTGCAACAGGACACTAGAAAAGGAAAGAAAACAAAAATTCAAGACAAAAGTGCAATATATCTGTCATTTATTTATAATTTATGTCATTATGTGAAAATACAAAATTTACAGAACAGAAAAATAAAAATTAAATAAATAAATGTGATCTAATCTGCCCAAACTTCTAAGTTTGCCTTGGCATGCAGCATCCATTGTATCCTGGCATCTCCCTCAGTGAGGTTGAGGAAAAGGGAGTAAGGGCCAAGGAATAGAGACATCATTGACTGACTGCTCTGGGAATGGTGGAATGCACATTGTTCCATGTGATCACAAATATTGGCAAGTGCTCTCCCACCTGTCTCCTTTCTCTGGCATCAGTCTTTGGTACAGATCTTCTAAAATCTCACATTTACGCAGGAGTGCACTTTTCCACAAAAGATCAGCCCAAATAGGTCCTCTTTTACTGTATACCGAATGATCATGTGATTGAAAAAACCTCAACACCTGAGTGTGGTTCCTAGATGGGAATCAGCTGTGATTTATATATTTGCATAACTGCAATAAGCTGTTTCTCATTAGCAATGGAATAAAATACAGGGAATATATTTGTGTTACAATTCACAATATGAACAGCTGTTCACTTTGACTTTAGCCTATATAAGTTATGTTTAGAACATGATGTTATCTGTTCTGACTTACAAAGTCAAATGTGAAAGCATTTGTAAATTTGACTGTAAAATTACATAGTTTTGGTCTTGGTTGAGCTTGTGTGTAAAAGAAGTTCAAGCATTTTAAATTGGTGTTAAACTGTATGCATTTTGTATACAAGCAACAAGAAATGTGTTAACTGTATAGCCTACAAAGATGGATGTTGTGCTAACCGTGTTTAGAGTTTAGGAAACTTATTAAAGGTATTGAAAAAACTGTCATAGCGATTGTAAAAAAAAAACTGTAAGGTATTAGGTGGTTATTTTATGAGCTAGGAAAGAAATTTTGGGCAAAAATGATGTTACGGTATTTTATATATAATATATAATTAAACATTTGATAAAAAAGAAGGGGATGAAGTAAAGAAAGAGAAGACAATT
The DNA here is from genome assembly GCF_963082965.1 of Carassius carassius. Taxonomy (NCBI): domain Eukaryota; kingdom Metazoa; phylum Chordata; class Actinopteri; order Cypriniformes; family Cyprinidae; genus Carassius; species Carassius carassius. Next base: position 2,074,095 of record NC_081759.1, read on the forward strand.
GATCAAATGTTTTTGATGTAACTTTTTTTACTGTACAGACTTTCCTAAAATATCGTGGTTAAACATCAATGTTTTTATATGTGGAAATAAAGCTATGAATCTCTTATTATTAACAGAGGTGGACTAAAGCTGTTTTTAAACATCTATAGAAATCTCTTCTATTAAATCACACATTTTTTCTTACTGCAGGTGGTCTACATAATAAAGGTTTAATTATCTGCATTTTAAAAAGTGTGATGAAATAATGAATATGCAATACATATATTACTAATTTACTAGTTATAATTAACATATTAGTTGTTAGTAATTAAGGGATGCTGGATTTTGACTTTTTTTTCTTCAATAGCTTTTCTGTAGCCAAGAAGCCGGTACAGTATGCATCTCTACAGAAAATGACTTTGAAGACTAAATCAACCATAAACAAATTCACTGGAGTAAAATGTACGGTGTGACAACATGCCCCGGTTATCATACAAAGGCTAGCAAACTGCTAACACTATAATTGTTAATATTCTAACCTATTTAAAAATTCTAATAAAAATAGATAAACAAGCACATAAATAAATGTGGCTATACTTTTTAAAATTGCTCTCTTAAAATAAATCACCAGATCCTTTAAAACAGCAATCATAATATCACAATAGATACACACAAAAACTAAAAAGTCAGGGATGATTTCATGGAAAAGCAAACATTGAATGCATAAAAAAATCTATGAAATTATATTTTCTGGAATATAAAATCTTGGTATATAAATTTATTATTTTCCATATACTACGTGCTTACCATAATTGCTTTTTTTCTTTTCTTTCTTTCTTTCTTTCTTTCTTTCTTTCTTACAATCTTGGATATGTCAATGATTACTAAAAACATTCATTTATGCATTATTACTTTTGTGCGTCATTATTTTAGTTGCAGAAAAGACGCAGTAAACTGGAAAAAGCTAATATGCCAAACCTAAGAAAAGTTTGCAATCACATGGAAAATAGTAAAATAAAATAATAATAATAATAATAATAATAATAATAGTAAAAACAAAATAACAACAACATCAAAATCTGTTAAGAATGCATAATTTTATGCTTAAATGACATTAAATATTGTGGTTTTAATGAGTAATATAATTAAATTTCTAAGGGCAGGCTAACAATTGATCTCAAATACATTTATGAAAAGAAATAAGTCATATGTTAAATTTCCAATTAAAATACATATTTTGACAAAATGTATGCTGTTTGCATTAAGACAGCCAAAATGGTTTAAAAAATGAAAATAAAAACGTCAATAATGTCCCTATAAGGATGCACATGGATAAAGCATTGCTGTACTTCTACAAATGTAAACAAGTCTCAGGATGACTTTTTCAAAGAGAACAATGTATGTTGATATCTCTTCAGATTTGCCATTCATAAAGTTACATTGGGATTTGCACATCATCTGACAGCTGAATACATTTGAGGGTACAAAAAAAATCTAAATATTGAGAAAATCATCTTTAAAGTTGTCTAAATGAAGTTCTTAGCAATGCATATTACTAATCAAAAATTAAGTTTTTATATATTTACAATAGAAAATTTACTTCATGGAACATGATCATTACTTAACATCATAAAGATTTTTGGCATAAAAGAAAAATCTATAATAGTGACCCACACGATGTATTGTTGGCTATTGCTACAAATATACTCCAGAGATTTAAAACTGCTTCTGTGCTCCAGGGTCACGTTTACATTTGACGGGATGATTCGGCAAGTCACTGTCGCGCAAGATTCCCATGATAATGACGTCGTCACAACGCAGAGGGCGCACCGTACCCTCCTCACAACTAATGACGCAATCCAGTGAAAGTGTGCATCGGCACGCGCGCGTCGCGCAGACAGCAGAGAGCAGGCGTAGCGGCAAGACTGCATTTTGACCAACTACACCTCGATCACCCACCCATACACAGCTCCTGTACCAACCTAAACATGGTCGACCGCGAGCAGCTGGTCCAGAAAGCCAGACTGGCAGAGCAGGCTGAGAGATATGACGATATGGCTGCTGCCATGAAATCGGTACGTGCAACCTTTGCTTTATTGTTATCTAAATTCATAATTCATGAATGATTCCTCTATTCGGATAGTTATCTTCACGTGTTTTCTTTCATAATTACGTTCTAGCTGTCTAAAGGTATGCATTGATCATGTCGCATTGCCACTTGGAGATTCCGCTCATTTTCGCCTGTACCAGTTCTTATATGATTCAGTGCGCGTTCTTCAGTTTAAAGGCCCGTGTTAGTTGACCCGGGTTGACTGACAGGTCACAGTCTTGCTGAAATGATGATGATGCTTATTTCTTGATATTATATGTCACCGTCCGTCATTCTTGAATGCAGCATTGAATGTAAATCCGGATTTGAACTGGAAACTGCGGATCATTGGGCGGTGCCTTGGCGAGATCCGAGCGAACTGGACAACATGAAGACACTTCATTATTGCACATGGACGTGATCGTAACACAGTTTTGCTTAAAAATCAGTGTGCATTAATGTTGTAGCTAGCCTATACGCGTCTTTGCCGATTCAGAGCCAAATTCTCCAGAATCTGAAATTGTGTCACAATAAAGCGCTTTGTGATTTATAAGCATTATTAAGGACAATAACGCTGGTTATTTAAAGATGCAAAACCCCAGACATCGACGCTGTTCTCTTGGCCTTATAACGAGGAAAACCGAAGCAGTTCCTGAACGCGCAGCGCTGACAGCTGCGTCCATCGATTCGCGTTTGAAGATGTGGTGAAAATCAAGGCAATGCATCTGCTTTTACGCATGTGGCTTTGCAGTTTCGCTGGCACTAGGCGTGTCGCAACGTTTGCCAAGGTGCAGTGTCCGTAATGCACCATTTCATCCTATCCATCAGCCTCCATCCAGGGTCCAATCACCAACCCCTCTCTCTCTCTCTCTCTCTCTCTCTCTCTCTCTCTCTCTCTCTATCAAGGGCGTAGGTTTGCATTGAAAGTTTAAAGGGCCGTAATGCAAGGAGGCAGTAGTTTGCATTAGATTTTTAAAACCAGTGTTGTAAAAATCATATTTCAGAGTGTTATCACTCAAGGAAGTGTTGCATGTCAATTCAGTCATAAAAATGGAAATAAATAAGTTTTTAGATGGACAACAGAATTTAAAAAAATCAAAATGCAAATATAGTATATCATAGAAAATAAAATCTATTATTATTTTTTTAAATCATCATAAATGTGTGAAAAAAACTAAGCCTAAATAAATGTTGCAAAGACAACATGTAGACTAGAATGTAATAAAAAAATGTAAAAACTAGAAGAGTATATGCCATTTTCATACAACAGCAGATTAAAAAAAATGGTTTGCAAATCATTGCATGTCAAGTTGTGATTTGGACTAATGCAACCATTTAAATAAAAAAGGAAAGTGCATTTCCATTCAGCTACTATAAAAGTCTGGATGCTGTACATTACTGAAAAATGCTCAGTCATCGTCTAATCTTTTGACATCTGCTTTGGGTAGATGAGTAGTTACTGAGGGGAAATGATAAGGTGTATTGCACAGTGCCTCTGATACACCGGTCTGCCATTAGTGTGCTTCATATAATGATTTCTACTAAACCATTTTCATTCATAGATGATGAGCTTGACAAACTGGATCCACTCCTTTGTATTTCAAATATTATACAATGATTAGCTCCCCCAGATTTCCATCATCTTGCTTTTACATGGTCTATACTAATAAATAATTCCGACCGGCCATTAATGGCATGTACCAACCAGCCCTGTCTGGGCTCATGTTGGCTCCCAAGAGTCACTTTGCACTACTAAATAAAAAAACAAAAAACAAGACCTTTTTTCCTGCAATTGCAAGATCTAAACAAGAAAGTTGCAACTGCATGTTATAAAGACAGAATTGCGAGATATAAAGCTGCAACTGCACCTCGCAAATGCGAGAATAAAGTAAGAATTGTGTGATTAAAAAGTCGCAGTGACCTTTTTTTCTTTCAGTGTCAGAAACAGGTTTCCATATCTCATAATTCTGACTTTTTTTCTCTCAATTGTGAATTTATGTCTTTCTCAGTTTAAAAGTCCAATTCTGAGGAAATAAAAATACTTTTTTTCAGAGAACTGGGAGTTCATATTCTGAAAATAAAGTCAGAATTGCCAGATGTAAACTCAAATTTATTACTTGCAATTCTGACTTTATAACAGCTTCAATTTTATTGATGTAGATTGCAATTACAAGACAAAGGCAGAATTTTGAAAGTGGCAGAAATTGGCTTCCATACAGTACACACAAGCAGAAGTGACTGACTTAAACCTTTTGTATTTGGTGTCATTCAGTGTGCTTATGCATGTAAAGGGATTGATGCAACTTACTCTGCATCGTCTCTTTTTGAGACACACTGGAGACCAGATTGATTTGTCCATGTATTGATTTACTCCTCAGCTAGCTGGAAGGTCCCTCAGCAGCTCAGGGGTGTGTGTTCAGTCACTGCAGCGATGCTCACTGCCTGTTGGCAGCCTACACTCATAAAGGCCTGGAATTAAGAAGTCAGACACCTTGCTAATGATGAGACTGAGATGTAGTGCAGTTAATAATTCTCAATGCAAAAAATACACAAACATTTGTTATTATTTAATTACTTCCACTGCTGATGGCTAGTAGTTTCCAGACTATAATGTTCTGACTCTTGTGAACTGTTCAGTTATATGTCAGGTGTGTTTTAATGTAGACGTCTAAGCATGCATTGATTCAGTTGTTTAATTATAGTATATTTATCCTGACATGTTGTGCCCAATCTGTCACAGTTACGGCTTTAAACCTTTGGATAAACCGCAGCTTAGACTATATACATTTATTCAGAAGAAACAGTTTTTTCTTTCATAAGTAGAAAGTAGAGCGAGGTGTGGGTTAAAAAGGGATTTTAAATCACAGTCATCAAAGTTGATATGAAAAATTCTAATAAAGCAAATTCAGCTTGCATTCCTTTACAACATATTTAGTCATTTAAGTAAAGCTCCTACTGTACTTGATCAAGGAAAGACCAAGATCTGTAACTGCCTGTTGAAATTGTTTCAAAATATATATTTAAAATCATACAACAAAGGAATTATATTGATTTGATTGAATTGATTTCTTAAGCTCAAATCATGCAACATATTTGTTTATTTATAATATTTATTTATCATGCAAAATATATTTATAAAGCTTAACTCATGCAAAATATTTATCTATTTATTTTACTCATACTAATGCACATGTATATTATACAAACCTTTTTGTCAGCCAAACCCCTTAGATGTGTGTGTGCACACACACACACACACACACACACACACACACACACACACATATATATATATATATATATATATATATATATATATATTACAGTTGTATTGTAAAATAAAAAAGTAAATATTTGATCATTATAATGAAGATGTATAAATAACAATAATGTTTCAAGAGTGAAGCTTTCTTGCGATTATTGTATAGCCCAACTTATTTTAAATACTTATCAGCTTTTCATGATTTCACAAACCCCTGTTCTACAGTAACCAACGCATTGGCTCTTTAAACTGTAAGCAGGACTTTCATTCGTAAAGCTGTGTTGCAATGCTACTATGAGAAATGCAATTGTCTCTTGTAACTGTAATGTGGGACTACAGACGCCATATTGAGGGGGTCCCATTTCTCTCATTTAAATATTTAGAAGTGGACTGTTTCTGTTAGACAGTCTTTGGCATTACGTACCAGAATGTAGTTAGTTTGAAAAACAGGAATTTGCATAAAAAAGGAAAGTAATTTTAGAGGCATTGCATTTTTTAAACGATTGTGAAATTTCTGGGCTTCTGCACTGAATTATCCATCATACATGTGTGGCGTTCAACCCACATCCACCTTCTTCTGCTGTCTTTCAACTGGCATTACCATAGACGTGGCTTTAAGACAGTAACTCATGTTTTTTTTCATAACAGCATGGTCATAAAGCTTTTATGCATTTTATTTTTAGTAGCCTGCAGCAGCTGCAAAAACATTTCTTGAAAAAAACATCTGCAATCACTTGATAGTTATATAACAACAATGAGCTTCTTTAAGTAAGAATCTCTTTCTTCCATCCTTACAACATCCCCATCATCCCATCCTCCACTCCTTAACACATCTTCCTGCTCCACTTTCACCATGGAAATTCTTCAGTCACTTCATTTCTGTGCATTTTTACAGATACTTTTGATTTGAAGCAATAGCCATAATTATAGCCATGATTTAATTTGACTGAAGTATTGCCGTATGCAGTGCACTGTGCTTTTATATTCTTTAATTTAATTGCTGACATGAAATATGTTATTGAAATGCACCTGTATGCGGAAAATAGAAGATTAAGTTACCTGAAAGAGACTTCGACAGGCTTGGCAAAGAGTCGACTGGGCATTTCCGCTTACCTGTTTGAATTATGAGTATTACTTAGCTTTAAATTCAATTCCTAACTTAACACCACAACTTGATCAAAACTCAGAAACAAAGCTTTGTTTTGACTCCCTGTTCACTAAATATAAACTGATTTGAGATGCACTAGCATATTTGGCTTTAACTGATATCACCTAAATGTTGTTTTCAGGTAATCTTCTAAATGTTAACATGAAGATGAATGATGAATACAACATGCAGATGAATTATGAGCTGGTGTATAAGACGGTCAGGTTGTAGAAAAGAATAAAGAGCCTCTTTGTGTTCATGATGACTCCACAGCACTAGTCAGGCTTACAATAGTGCCTTGTCAGTCAAATCTGTCTTAACACACCACATGATACTGCTTTTATTATGATAATTATCAATCACCTTCTTCTTTTGCCCAATATGATAAAAAGGAGTGGGCAGTATAACCAATATCTTGTACTTCACTGTATGAGTAATTGTATATCATAATACTGTATATATGATTTTATAGTTACTGTTTGCTGGAAGAATTTAGACATTGAAAGTAATATAGTATAGTATATACTCTACAATCCATTGTCATATTGTTTTATTGTTCATAATAGGGCTGTACGATTAATCAAAGAAAGAAATCGAAACCTCGATCCGACGTAATTTTCCCATGTAGGCTATTTTCTACTTTTCACATGTGTAACGAGAAGTCAGAGGCATTCGGATCCATGTGAAGAACTTTATTCAAAGAATGGTCAGACAGGCAGAGATCAGGAATGGCGTCAGGAATATTAGGGGTAACCAGAATCGAAAACAGAACCAAGCAGAGATCGGGGCCGGCAGCAGAGAATCAGAGTCGAAATACACAATCCAAGATCAGACACGGGAAAAACAAACACAACGGGAAAAACAAACACAACGGAAAACGCTTGGAAATGCTAGACAGGCTAAACAAGACTTTGCAGTGAGTGAGAGTGATTGTGCTGCTTTATGTGTGTGTAAATGAGGTGCAGGTGTGGCAAGGAAATTGGCTGATGAATGAGGTGCAGGTATGTCAAGGTGATTGTGATGCTGTGACTCATGGGGAATGTAGTTCGGGTGTGGTGCAATATTATGAGAGGTGCTAGTGTCCAAGTGACATCTGGTGGTTGATGGGTGGAATGGTCCTGAGTGGAGTGCCCTCTACTGAAGTTCATGGGCACTCCATCCAATGATCGTGACAACATGACAATGTTTAAAAAGTAGGCTATTTTGTTAGCAAGAGATGCTGGTTATTTTTTTACTTTTGATATGTCAATATTCATTTATTTTGTTTGCAAGAAAGGATCTTGCTTTTTATAATAAAACTGAAATGTGACTTTTTTCATAAGATGTCTTCATTTCAAGAAATCTCAGATTTTAATTGTTCAAACTATTCAACAAATGATCACAAATAGTTTGTTTGCTTCAGTTATTTTAAAATCACAAAGATAGGAAATGCACTCTTTCATTAGGAAAATAAATCCCACCTTTAATAGTTGAGTATATTTACAGTACACACACCTTTAATGAACTATGAGGACAAAAATTAATGAATGAATAAATTCTTCAATAATCGTAATCGAGGTAAAGTGTTAAATTAATAGAGGCTTTGATTTTAGGTCATATCACCCAACCCTAGTTCATATTAATAAAGACTGAGCAACACAGCAGTGGAATGAATTACGCTTTTGAATGAATTGTTAGAATTAATGATTTAATGATTCACTCATGAAGAAGTCCCTTAACTTGTTCCAGAATGAATCAGTTTTTTGAATGAATAGGTTGAGTGAATGATTCAACAACTCACACATAAAGACGGTCACAGTTGATTTGTTCCAGAATTAATCTGTTTTTTTTTAAGAATCAGTTGAATTAATAAATCTTTGACTCTTTGGCTTGTCGCCACCTTCTGGTGAAACAATGTAACCTGCAGAAAAAAATCTATAAAAAATATTGTTCATACCTCCCACTTTGCAAGTATACAGTAATTTGAACTCATTAATTCTATTTTGATCAATCTCCCTTTTTATATGGAACTTGATAGTTGCAAACCAAAATATGAAAAGTTTGACTTCATTGCACAAAATGAAAGTTAATAAGGAAACTTGTTTGGGAAGTGTTTCACTTTTCATTTTTATATTTCTTTGTGTTTCTTTGCCAATCTAATGCATAAATCATGTAAATCACAGATAGCTGCACAAAGAAGGCTAACGAGTCATAAACAGTATAGGAAAATCTCTACAGTTGACACATTTCTATTGTCACTCTTCATGTATTCTGAAATCACTAGATTACCAGGAAACGGCACTAGTCCTCTCCGTCAAGTCCACAATGATTTCATCCATCATGTCAATAATATTCATTACTGAGAGAGCCTGCATGGCTCAGTAACAGCGGGTCATTAAAGGAGCTTTCTTGGTTATTAAGCAATGAAGTGGAAAAGAGTTTTAGAATAACACTGAAGTCACATTAACTAGATTCTGATGGCCATAAACTTGTCTTTTCTTACTTCCTGCCATCTAATGTCCATCTCTCTTTTCTCCATCCTTTTGTATTTGTCATAATCTACAACTGGGGCTAAAAGTCGACAAACATTCGCTGCTGCAATAGCTGGTGGCTTTATTGGAGTCTTATGATGCAACACCAACTGCAAGTGCTCTGAGATTACAGAGACTACAAAGGGTTCACAGACAGAATTAGCACACTATGAGAGCTGTATCATTGCACTGTTGAACAATACTGCTCAATGCATCTGTATCTAATTATTTAGTGAAAGTGAAGTGACATTCAGCCAAGTATGGTGACCCATACTCAGAATTCGTGCTCTGCATTTAACCCATCCGAAGTGCACACACACAGAGCAGTGAACACACACACACACTGTGAACACACACCCAGAGCAGTGGGCAGCCATTTATGCTGCGGCGCCCGGGGAGCAGTTGGGGGTTCAGTGCCTTGCTCAAGGGCACCTAAGTCGTGGTATTGAAGGTGGAGAGAGAACTGTACATGCACTCCCCCCACCCACAATTCCTGCCGGCCCGAGACTCGAACTCACAACCTTTCGATTGCCAGTCTGACTCTCTAACCATTAGGCCACGACTTCCCCAATATTTTTAGAAAAAAATAATCCATGCCTGTGCTAGAATAGGTTGCGTACGATTTATATACTCAAGGCTGCATGCCAACAAAGTACTATGAAATTGACATGGCATCATAAAAAGTAGTTTGAGATTTGCCTTCCATTAAAACCATTACAATTATAATGAATGTGTTAGGTTTTTTGTTCTCGAAGATACTGACTCGTGTTTGAAACCTGTGATTTTTTTGTTTTTCTGCATAATGCCCAAGTTGCTTTTTTCCATACAACCACAGTGACTAGTAGTTATGATTGTCAACCCCAAAAAAGGACAAAAAGTACCATGTTTTCCAGCTGTAGAGACATTTTGTGCAGCTGCCGGATTCGATTTGTAGATATAGTTCCTATTGGTTTCAAACAACGTTATTGTGGCTAAATGATGACATAATGTAACATATTACTACTGTATGTGAAATAGGATATTTAACAAGAAACTAGATAAACAGTTTCATCCATTGGTTGATGAAAATTTTGATTTCAAGCTGATTTTGATGTTACGTGCTTACTTCAGTGAGATCAAGAGGAAAGGCTACCAGGCATAAGTGATGAAGCAGAACTAGATCGCTCCCATTATAATAAACACTACACCAGAAGTATCATTCGAATTGTTTTGCATTAGTGCACCTTATATATTGCAGCACACTTGCTGCACCCACTATGTTCCCTATTTGTTGGAAATAAAATTAGTTTGGTAAATAATGTAAGGGTATTCTATTTACACTGCCTGATTAACACTCATCTGCAGATTTTTCTGACAGTTTGAGTTTAGTCCATGTGTGACAACATAAAACAGCACAACACATCCACCCACAAGCTCGACGTGCATCACACACACACACACACACAAGTAGCGTGGACATCGTTGCTGTTGCCACGGCAGCAGCAGAGATACTCGATTGCGTCCAAACAAAGACGACTGCCTTGTTTCTATGGAGACGGGAGATCGCTCTTTACTTATCTCCCGCTGTCTGGATGGGAGGTTATGTGCAGAAGAGGTTAAAGGCAGCTTCTAAATGGTAACATAACAACACAACAACTGTACACAACCAGAAGTATATCTGCAATCCCAGTACATGTGTTACACAGCGATTCAGTGACTGTCTCTTTTAAATCTCAGTGTTTAATGGCTGTTGTGGAATAATTGATCAGTAATACTCTAAATTATTTGCGGTCTGATGCAGGAAACAGATTGTGTGTCTGTTCATAAACGAGTGCATGTTTAATAAAACCAAATACTAAATGCGGCTTTGAAAATTTTTCTGTCGCTTACATGATGAAAGAAATTGATTGTTGAGAACCGGTTACACATTTCCAACAACCGTGGCTTCAACTGCAAGAGAATGTTTTGCAACAAACTTGGAATCATTAACAATCAGAATTATTCAAATTTAAATTATGTCCAGCCCTAATTATGGTTCTGATTCAGATTCTTTTAGTTCTTTTGATGAAGCACAGGTTGTTAATTGAAATAAAACAGCTGTAACATTTAATACAAACCTTTTTCACGTTTCTCTTTTTAGAAAGATGTCCACGTTAAAATGCTGTTTTGTCTGCACTGAACCAGTCCCACAGGGTTTCCCAAACTGAGGTTTGTGAGGGAACAAGGGGTTGATAAAAGGTTACGTTTATGGTTCCTCGAGAGAATGAGACGCTGCGTCGAATGCTATGGGGAACGGTATGGGAAACACCCTTTGCGTGACCACGCTCTGAATCATATGTGTAATCAGCCCAATGAAAAGGCAAGACGTCATAAGCGGGTGACGTCTTCGCCCACAGGAAGCTTAAAAGCACGTGCCGGAGTTAGCCTCTAGGAATGAAGCAAGTGCTGGCAGGGGTGCTGGGTGTATGGCTTCTAGACACATCATCTTGTTCCCTCGAAGAACCATGGTTACATATGTAACCTGAAATGTTCCTCTTCAGAAACTCGAGCTGCGTCAAATGCTATGGGGAATGAGGTGCCCATGCTGCCAGACTTCCACATCCCTGACTAGTGTGTATCCGAAGATCACAGCTAAGGCAAGAAAACAGAAGAGCCCAGAGTGGCTCGCATATCTAGGCCATAGAACCTCACAAAGGTAGAGGGCATTGACCATCCCGCAGCGTTACAGATGTCCTGCATGGATACACCTGCTAAGAAGGCCTTGGAGGCCACCATAACCTGTGTGGAGTGAGCCCTGACCCCCATCAGTGAAGGGAGGTCAGAGGACTCATAGGCCAGGTTGATAACCTCAACTACCCACCAGCTGCTTAGTTGCAGGGAGACCCCTCTTGGGAGGACCATGGTACTCGAGCAGTTGGTCCGTCCTTCTCCACAGGGCAGCTCTGTGGTTGTATGTATCCAGCGCTCGAACTGGACACATACAGTTAAGCTTCTTCTGGTTGGGCTTCCGGAAGGGAGGAGGGCAGGAGGCCTGCATCAGTTGTGGTGTGACAGAGGGAACCTTTGGAATATAACCCGCTCCAGGGTATAGAAATGCTTTGGCCATGCTGGGTGCATAGTCAAGATGGGTAGGGGCCACTGAGAGGGCTTGAAGGTCTCCAACTCTTACTTCTAGAAGGTAAGAGTTGGAGGACAAGGGGACTGTACTGGGGGCCTCAGCCTTAGTGCACCACAGAGGAGACGTGTCAGTAGGGGGTGTCTGTCCATGACCGAAGGGGACATAATAGGCCACAATGGCCGCCACATAAACTTTTAAGGTGGAGTGGGTGAACCCTGCAGAGAACCTGGCTTGTAGAAACTCCTGAACTGTACCAACTGGGCATTTAGCTGGGTCAAGCTGGTGGTCTCTGCACCATGAGGTGAAGAGCTTCCACCTCATGGCGTACAGTTTCCTTGTTGAAGGAGCTCTGGACTGGAGGATGGTCTCAACAACCTCGGTTGAGAGACCAAATGCTATGAGCTGTGCCCCCTCAGGAGCCACTCCCACAGTTTCCACAACCCTGGGGGGTGAATTATTGTACTCTGTGCCTGTGAGAGTAGATCTCTCCTGACTGGAATCACTCATGGAAAGTCGTCGAGGTGCGAGATCAGATCTGAGGGCCTTGCTCTCAGAACTGGCATTGCCATTGTTATGTCTCCTGGGTCGCAAAGAGGTCCACCTGAGCCTGGCCAAAAACTCCATATGTGGTGAGGGATGCGTCTGTCGCTAGCGTTACATGGCAACAAGGACCTCCCGGCATCGGGCCCAGATTCTAGAACCAAGATTTCTTCCACATGTCTAATGCACAGATGCATCGCCGGGTGACCTTGATAGTTCGAAGTGGTTCCCCCATCACGTTGGATGCAGCTGCCATCAGACCCAGCAATATCTGAAACTGCTTGACAGTGAGTGACTGGCCTTCTCTGACTCTCTTGACTGACATGACGATCGACTCGATACAAGCAGGGGACAGACATGCCTGCATCGCGGTTGAATCCCACACCACGCCTAGATAAGTGGTCCTCTGTAATGGAGAAAGTACACTTTTCTTTGCGTTCAGTCTCAAACCCAGCTCCCCCATGTGGGCAAGAACGACATCTCAATGTTGAACCACCATTTGTTCTGATTGAGCTAAAATCAACCAATCGTTATAATATAATTTAATATGCGGATGCCCTGGAGTGGAGCCAGAGCAGCATCCACACACTTTGTAAACGTGCAGGGTGAGAGTGCAAGGCCGAACGGAAGTACTCGATATTGGTATGCTTCGGCCCCGAAACTTCCTGTGTTGGGGAAGGATGGAGACATGGAAGTATGCATCTTTGAGATCTATCGTGACAAACCAGTCCTCGGACCTGATTTGAGATACAACATGCTTTATGGTGAGCATCTTGAACTTTAGTCAACTGGACTGAGCGGTTTAACTGATGCAGATCTACCGACTGTAAAACCCGGATTCCCTCTCGTGAGGAGGGACCACCTCGATGGCCTCCTTCCTCAATAGGGTATTCATTCCTCTTCCATATCCAGAGCCTGCTCGGGTCCGACCACAGTCGGAATAACCCCATTGAATTTCGGCGGTAGAGAGCCGAACTGAATGTGATAGCCTTTTTCTACTGTGTGCAGGACCCATTTAGATACATTTTGCAGTATTTTCTACGCTGCTAAATAATCTACTAAGGGAATCAGTCTCTCAAGACTGACTTCTGGTGTTATAGAGGCAGCTAGATCAGTGCCCTGAAGTGGAAGACCAGCCTGGGGCAACCAAGCTAACTGTTTTACAGACCCCGTAAGGGGTGGCGAGCCTCTCAGCTCCGCTACGCTCGTGGGCATATGAAGCTAAGATCAGCACTCGCTGGAAGCCGCTGTGCCCTGGAACTCTGGCAGGGTTGGCAGACCGACTTCCCGAGGGCAATGAGATGAGAAAGGCCGCGTGTGATGCGGTGTAGGCCGCTCTACCTCAGTAGGGGCCGCACTCTAAAGTGGCTGAGGACTTTTTAAACTTTTTGGCTGAGGACCTCCTGAAGTACGGTCCTCAGATCCGGCTTAGACTGGGAAGTCCCCGACACAGAGCGTTGCTTCGGCCTCCGGTCAATGCTCTGTTTTTGAGCCTCTCTATACGAGGAGCTGGTACGCGGAGGGGGCTTGTGATGTAGTGTGAGCAGGGAGGAACACACAAATAGATATGATCCATTTATTATATGTACCACTTTTTGAGTGTAGACCTGAAAATTAAATTTCCAACTTAAACCCGGGGTTTCACAGACATGGCTTAAGACTAGTCCCAGATAAAAACTTGATTCTGAGCCTTTTTTTGTTACTTTTGTTTGGGTGCCATACCAAATGTTTTCACTAGATGAAATTCAATCACTTGTGTGAGTGTTTGTGTGTTCTCAAGGGCAATTGCCAAAACCTGTACCAAGTTTTATACCACTCCGATGAAGTAAAAAAATTCTAAAAAAAACTAAATGTAAAATGTTTCGGTCAAGAATGACTAAACTGCACCAGGGGGTTAACCACTGCAAGAGGACTGTGAGTGTGTGTTGGTCAATTATTTAAATAATAACATAATCTCTGGGTATTTCAAGTAAATATTGGTCAAATTAAACAGAATATGAATAATTGCAACATCAAACCTGCTTTGTTGACGAGCGCTTCAGTTATGAACAGCCATTCTCAGTATTAAATTTGAGCATGATGCATCTGTATGCTATTTGGTTTTGCTAGAGTTTTGGTTGACGATGACGCAGACATTGAGTGATACAGCAGTAAATCATGGAGCTTCTCCAAAGGATGCAGGAAATTGCATCTGAAAGCTAGTAGAAGAGAGAGAGCAAGAGATCTGCAGGCACCAGCTCATCCGCCCACTGCCAGGCTGTTAAATCAAAGCATCTCTGCAACGATGTGCTGCAATGCTTTTATTTGAACAGGAATGTGTAGGCTCACTTTTCACTATGTCACTCTGTAAACAATATAGTTATTCAGGTTGCGATGAGTTTTTAAACAAAGCAAGTGGCATGTAAGTCCAAACGAATCTTTCATTTTGAAACGCTGCCAGTCTTCTATGAATAGATTTACTACACCGCTTCCAGTCTACACTAGGACATGTGGTGCATGTGCTGGTGAAAACCAACAATGAAGATGCCCATAAATAGGCATTTGGCAAATCACCACATTGAAGCTTACTTGAACCGTTCAACCGAATGACTCACAAAAGGACATTGTGTACTACCATTCACAACACAACACAATGCTTTATCCACATCTCTGCTGTTATTCTGTGCTGAAGTTGACACAGATTAGTGTATAGAGACAATCACCACCCTTTGGGTTTTCATTAGTGACCCAAGAAGGATTCCCTAATGCTGCATAAACAGCTCTCTCACTAAACGTCAAGTTAGAGTGCTTTTTTGGTTTGCAAGCCATGCTTTAAGCAGACATCATCAAAATGCATAGTGCAGTACAGCAGGTTTTCCTTTCTTCCTTTTCCTTATGTAGAAGACGATGGAAAAAACAAGACAATTTTATAAAATAAGACTACACTGCACCATATTTCAATGACATTGGAGATTTTCAAATTTTAACCTGGAGTGTATTGGACAAATTATAGAATGGTTGCCAAAATTGCAAGAATGTATAAACTGTTAAAATGTATTCATTGAATGCACTGTTATTCGCTTTGGATAAAAGTGCCTGCCTAAAGCATACATGTACTGTACACTTCCAGTCAACAGTTTGGAATAATTAAGTAATTAATATTTTTTTTTTCTGAAGTGCTCACGAAAGGATGCATTTATTTTATAAAAAATACAGTAAAATAATAAAGTAATTTATTTTTTTATTTATTTTTGACCACCTCTTCTCTGTCTCTCAGGTAACGGAACTGAATGAGGCCCTTTCCAACGAGGAGAGGAACCTGCTCTCTGTGGCCTACAAGAATGTGGTGGGCGCACGCCGTTCCTCCTGGCGCGTCATCTCCAGCATCGAGCAGAAGACCTCCGCAGACGGCAACGAGAAGAAAATCGAAATGGTCCGCGCTTACCGTGAGAAAATCGAGAAGGAGCTGGAGGCCGTGTGCCAAGACGTGCTCAACCTCCTCGACAACTTCCTGATCAAGAACTGCAACGACAGCCAGCACGAGAGCAAAGTCTTCTACTTGAAAATGAAGGGCGACTACTACCGTTACCTGGCGGAGGTGGCCACGGGTGAAAAGAAAGCCACGGTGGTGGAGTCTTCTGAGAAGTCCTACAGCGAGGCCCATGAGATCAGCAAAGAGCACATGCAGCCTACGCACCCCATCCGCCTGGGTCTGGCGCTCAATTACTCTGTCTTCTACTACGAGATCCAGAACGCACCTGAGCAGGCCTGCCATCTGGCCAAGACGGCTTTCGACGACGCGATCGCCGAACTGGACACCCTGAACGAAGACTCCTACAAAGACTCCACGCTCATCATGCAGCTCCTGCGAGACAACTTAACGCTCTGGACGAGCGACCAACAAGACGACGAGGGAGGCGAAGCCAACAATTAAGCGCCGAAGACGAAAAGAGAAGATCTTTAAGACTCTTTTCCTCTCAGCCGTAACATAAAGCACGCGTGCTCACACAACAAAGAAAAACAAAAAAAAGTATAAGTTACATGAAAAATTCACATAAGGGCGGCATGATGGAACTGTGTCAGCCACGTTTGCTGATAGCAAAGCAGCGCAGTTTTCTTTATTTCCCACGAAATTACAAGTGACAGAAATATGCTACTTACAAAGAATGGAAGGTCTAAAAAAAATTAAGAAGTAGCTTAAAAAGAATAAATTGAATCTTTCTTTCGGTGACGTTTACTCAACACAAGCTTGTCGGTACATACGTCGTTTCTAAATGACTAAAGGGTTACGCCAAACCCGCTGGCATAGGGACTGTTCTTGTAGCGTAATACGAAGCGGAGCTGCTTATATTTATTTACATTGTAAGTAAAGAGTACTTTAAAGCATCAAAAAGGTGGGCTTAAATGACTAAAAAATCTTTAAGTGAAAACTTGAATGTTGTCGCCTCGCAAAAGTAGATATTTGCAAACAGGCTGCACTGAGCGTAAACGGTCGTGTTTTTGTCTGATATATACGCTTATAGGGATTCTGCACCTACTAATATTTAGAAAGACGTTTACATCGAACTGGTTGTCTGTGCCATTTATGATACACATCATTATTATGCATCTCACCTCGGAACCACACGAAACTACTGTATTACAGTAATGTTGATTAGGTGTGCAAAAATAACACAGTTATGAATTCCCTGGTACACGAATCGCCTTTTCAGTCCAAAGCTAAATCTGTTTTACAGTCATTATTATTATCATTATTGTTATGGATGCCGTTTCAAAAATGGTCAAGCCTGGCTCCATACTGTATGAGAAAAATTTGATTTGATTTTAATGCACTGAAGAATAATTCTAAATATTATAGATAAAACAATTAAATGATGGTACAGGCGAAAAATATAAGTTATGAAAAGAAAAAAAAACTAAAATGTCCAATGCTTGAAAAAATAGCACTCTAAAATAATGCCTAATCAATTGGTTTAATACACTCAATTAATATTACTGGTACCATAGACTATTTTTTTTGTTATTCAGTTAATTTATTGTAAGTTTTTGACAGTGCACTGGCATAAAATCGCTTTTGTTCTCTCTTTTTTTTTTTCTCATGAAATGCACTTAGTATTATACTGTTTCTCAATGTAGGACGATTACAGCTCCAATATTCTTGATAATACAATATTGTGCATGCTGGTGATGTATTTATATACCATAGCTCGACTTTAAAATCTGTAGATTTTATGTATTCATATGAACAAAAAATGACATGAATTTAATCTGATTATTTTCTATTTATTACTTTTGGATTATTTCAATGTTATGACTTTTTCTTACATATTTTTTCCTTGCTGAAGTACGCTATACCAAAACAGTGCGTGTTTACCATGAAATAATCTGTTATGGATGTTGCTCTAGTGACATGCGATTCTTGTATTTGGTTTTTAAAAAACAAAAAGAACAAAAAGCGAAAAGACAAAAAAAAGAGAGAGAGAAGAAACCATTACATTGTGAAATGATTAATGTTGTTCTTAAAATATTTTTTTTTCTGTGCTTTCTTCTATCAAATTCTACTGTGAGATTTTTAAGATTTGCTGTAATATCAGTGTTTGTTTTTTCCCCTCCTCTGAATCTGTTTCTGTATGGGATTCACTCATGGAACATTACCTATTCTTATGATTTCTGTTTTCTTTCTTTCTCTCATTTACTGGTATCTTAAATGTGAGTCATGTAGCGGTTGCACAAAAAAAACATAATGATAATAATAATGATAATTAAAAAAAATAAAACATGACTGTGCTCTTCTAACCACCATTTCAGTGACTGAGTCGTTTCCTGTTGACATCATCAGAGAAAACATGATGTGCTATTATTAATAAGTGCACATCCAATAGTCTAGTAGTCAGATGATAGTGAACAACACTGTTTGAGCTCCTGTTTCCCCTCCCATTCGGTGCCATCCCGGGCCATCTCCTAGACAGCTAAAGGCTGTCTCTGCTAACGCTTTGCTTAATGCTAGCATCTGCCACACAGTTAGTGCCAACAGCTCTGCTTTAGTTTAAAGTTCATTCGGGTGAAGCTGGTTTTCTTTAAAGGCATAGTTCACTCAAAAATTAAAATTCAGTCATGGCTCCTCACTGTCAAGTTCTTCCAAAACTATGAATTTCTTTTATCTGCTGAACAAAAAAGAGGATATTTTGAAGAATGAAGGGTATACATAAAGTTTCTGGTGCCCATTGAATTTCATAGTATTTTTTTTTACATGCTTGGGAATTCAATGGTACCAACAAACATTTGTTTACCCACATTCTTTAAAAGATCTTTGAAAATTTTAATTTTTGATTGAAGTATCCCATTAACTTCATCTTTGCAAAGGTATTGATAAGATGGGTACAGAGAGAGTGTGATAATCACTTCCGGAAATGTTCAAACACTTTGCAACCATAAAAGTTAATATTCATTAAGTGTGCTAATGAAAGCTATAGATATAATCTAACCAAGGAAGCATTTATTCGAAGCCATTTTCAACTATAAATGAAAAACTTTTTATCCATTTTTGGTCATTTATTTACATGAAAATTGTGTTTTGGGAGCCTAGAAACTTTTGAAAATGGGTGTCAAAGTGCACATTTTTGGAAACATTACCCTTTCCAACTGTGTGCAATTTATAAAACTGGGAATCAGTGAAAATAGTGATGTTACACGCATGCATATTTTGTGTTCATTGCATGCGCTATTTTTTTTTTTACAACCTGACATCGCCAACTACTGGCCTGGCATGCATGATATGCCATTTTTAGTAGTTTTTGGGGATCTGTATGAACTGGGATTGTTTTGTCCGTGTTGTGATCTCTACTGAAAATATTTTCTAAAACGCAAAGGAAAAACGTTATCTAATAGGCTGCATTGTTGTTATGTAACCTTACCCTCGGCTCTATAACTATAACAAGGACTTCTGTACTTAAGAGACTTACCTACCTTATAAAAAGCATCAATATGGATGGTACACCAGTTCAAATATGCTAATGACACACTAATTAAATGCTTTCTTTCTTTAACTGTGACATTTACTCCATGCATTTGCGACAATGTCACTGAATGGAAAAAATCACAAGTATATGCGTAAATACATACCGGCACGTACTGCAACAAAGTACCAAAGTTTCAAAGACAAATACTAATGAAATGGTACCCTTGCACTCCAGGATAGCTGTATACGCCACTAACTCCAGTCCAAAGTCAAGAAGGCAATCTACCTGAGTAAGATGGAGTCCGTAAGGCAGATGTAAACACATTGAACTGAATCGTACAACGCAAGCAAATATTGATTTGGTGAGGGGTTGATGAGTTTGTGTGAACATTATACCATCAGGTAAAGACAGATAATGGGAAATCAATGATTACGAATAAAAGAAGCAAGGCCAGCGAGTCTAGAAAAGCCTGCCAATAGCATGAGGATGCCTGATCGCTTTCCTCCAAACCCCATTACTAATGATAATATGATCTGGAAAACCAATCTTTTTTACATAGACCTTGCACTTACAACACAATTACTTGCACACTTTATTCAAGGTTATTAATGACCTGTCCCTGCTTGCACCTGAAAAAAAATTCACCATTTTCTTTATGCAATTATTTATTTATTTTATTTTTATTTTGTGAGAATCAACTTTTAGTTTCTCAAAAGATGGTATTAGATAAACACTATCTCTATTTCAGTCCATACATTTGTTTTGTTTTTTAATCAAAATTCCTAATAATTAAGTAGTTTGGATCCAAACATGGACATGGACATGGACGTGGACAGTTTAAAATAGTGTAGCTAACTCACCTTTAAATTCATGAATGGATTTATTAAAAGACTGATTCTTTCAAAAATGATGAGCAAGTCATTGAATCATTCATTCAACCAAATTATTAAAATGCTTCACTCTAATTAACCATTATTTGTATTTAAAAACTTTAAACATTGACACATCAGTATACTGTACATTCTCCTATCATCAATTAATGATGTGACCTACATCAAGAATTGAGGAATCTCATATCCACAGCTCTGATTCATTTCCAGACACAATTTGAAGGACCAATATAAATGGCTCAGAGTTGCCATGAGATTGATTGAAAAAAAGAAAAAAAAACTTACATATGCAATATTTTTGTGTAATGCAAATGTTTTGGGGATGTACAGTATATAATGTATTTGTGGTAAAAAAAATTTTTTAAAGACTTCAATTTGCACTGCTATATAAATTATAACATCTCATGTACCTCGAAAGCTACATTTGAAGTTGCTATGTTTAGGGAAAATTTTATTTATTTATTTATTTATTTATTTATTTATTTATTTATTTATTTATTTATTTATCTATTTTATTTTTTTATAGGCTACATGGCAGAAACATCAATTGCAAAGTGATTCAACAATTTATGCCAAAAATACAGTCTCATGGGCAGCAGCTTATCTTCTCTCATTTTTGAGTTTGTTGTAGTGTGGTTGAAAAAAAAAATATGATGTGAAATAATTAGATTATTTTAACCATTAAAAAAAATTATTAAAAAAAACAATAAACTCCTATACATATGGCACAGAATTAATACTTTTGATGTGAATATATTAGTTAAAGAACGTCTCGGTTACCTATGTAACCCTCGTTCCCTGAAGGAGGGAACAGAGACGTTCTGTCAGAAAGAGACTGACGAATGGGATCCCGAGAGCCCAAACACCTTCGAGTGATACAAAACGAGCCAATGGTACACAAACTGAAAGAGACTTACTGTGGACATACACACGTGGGATTGCCCAGAAAGGGGAATCACAACACATGGAGGCACCTAGTCCCACACAGGGCTGACCAAGAGGCATGTACTCAAGTATTGGACATCAACAGTGCTGCAGGAACTCAGGGTTCTGAACTGAGGAACTTACCTGAGGGGAATAGTCACGCATCCAGTCTGTGGAGTGGAATGGTGCAGCAAGCGGATTGACACCAAGCAGGTCCTTACTGGCCCAAAGGGGTGAGTTCCCGAGAGGACACGGGCTCTACATGGAGATTATAAAATCTTGCAAATGTGTTAGGTGTCACCCAGCCCGCAGCTCCACAGATGTCTGTTAGCGAGGCACCATGCGCCAGTGCCCAGGAGGAAGCTACACTCCTAGTTGAGTGTACACCCCTAGGGGGCATGGCAGGTCTTGAGCCTGATAAGCCAGGACAATAGCATTCACTATCCAGTGAGATAATCTCTTTCCCTTCTGCTGGCCTCCGTAACAGACAAAGAGCTGGTCTGAGGTCCTAAGGCACTGAGTACTGTCTACGTAGGTGCGGAGCACACGTACTGGACAGAGCAGCGCCAGGGCTGGGTCTGCCTCCTCCAAGGGCAGCGCTTGCAAGTTCACCACCTGATCCCTAAAAGGAGTGGTGGGAACTTTGGGCACGTACCCAGGCCGGGGTCTCAAGATAACGTGAGAGTTAGCTGGCTTTGTCAAGTGAAAATGCCTGCAGGTCCCCCGACCCTCTTCACCGAAGCCAAAGTTGTCAGGAGCGCAGTTTTCAAAGATAAAAACTTTAGCTGTACTGAGAGCAAGGGTTCGAAGGGAGACCTCTGCAGTGCCGATAGAACCACTGCGAGGTCCCAAGAGGGGACTTGCTGAGGGCGAGGCGGATTGAGCCTCCTTGCTCCTCTCAGGAACCTGATGATCAGATCGTGCCTCCCAAGAGACTTAACTTCAACAGGGTCATGGTGAGCTGAAATGGTGGCCACATAGACCTTGAGGGTGAAAGGAGACAGCCTTCGTTCCAACCCCTCCTGAAGAAAGGGTTCACGCCGTGAAGAATACCAAGTGACGAAGAGGTTCCACTTCAAAGCATAGGCGTGTCTGGTGGACACGACTCTAGCTGAAGTGATGGTAGCTACCACCTGTGGTTGCAAGGTACCTAAACCTTCCATGACCTGTCCAGAACCCACACATGTAGGTTCCACAGATCGGGACGTGGGTCCTGGGACGGTCGTCCTCCCTGATCTTGCACAACGTCTGTGCAAGAAGGCTCACTGTGGGATACTGCGCATACTTGCGCAGGCCCAGCGGCCAGCTGTGTGCCAGGGCGTCCGTGCCAAGAGTGCCTTCGGTCAGGGAGTAAAACAACTGGTTGTGGGAATTTTCTGGAGAGGCAAACAGGTCTACCTGAGCGTCTCCAAAATGTTCCCAAATCAGCTGAACCGACTGGGGGTGGAGTCTCCATTCCCCGGGGTGAGACTGTTGCCGTGAGAGCTTGTCGGCTGCATGATTGAGCCTGCCCGGAATGTGAATGGCATGAAGCGACCTCAGATGCTTCTGACTCCACAAGAGGAGATGGTGAGTGAGTTACGACATGCGACGGGAGCGTAGACCACCCTGACGGTTGATGTACGCAACGGTCGCAGTGTTGTCCGTATGGACCAGAACGTGCTTGTCCTTCAGCAGGGCCCTGAAATGGTGCAGAGCAAGCCGTACTGCTAGCAACTCGAGGCAATTGACATGCCACTGAAGTCGGGGTCCTGTCCAGGAGCCTGACGCAGCATTCCCGTTGCACATGGCACCCCAGCCTGTGACAGAGGCATCTGTTGACACAACAACATGTCTGGACACCGGTTCTAGGGGCATGCCAGCCCGTAGAAATGAGGGGTCCAACCACGGGGTGAAGGTTCGGAGGCAGGCCGGAGTGATAGTCACTCGGAGCATGTAAAGACGCGGGGAGACAGGGCCAACCTGAATGGGAGAACTTTGTACTGAAGCAGCCTGGCCTGATAGATCTAAAGTGAGGCCATGGCATGCAGGGCAGAAGCGGCCTGGCCCGCAGCTCTGTAAGCCTTTGCCACAAGCGTGGATGAGAACTTACAGGCCTTGGAGGGCAGCTTGGGACCACCACGTCAAGCGGAGGCACTCTGTCGACACAGTTGCATCGCAACAGAACGCTCCACTTGGGGGAATCCCAGCATACCCCTTGGCTGCCCCGCCATCGAGGGCAGTGAAGGCAGAGGAAGTACCAGTTAAAGGGTGCCTTCCATGAACTGGTTACTTCCTGGTGCACTTCCGGTAAGAAAGGAACCAGAGGGGGGTGCTGGTTATCAGCATGAGCATCCCCCAGGAACCAATCATCCAGCCGCAATCGCTCGGGACAGGGTGGAGGAGGTTGGCTTGTCAGGGAAGCCCACATGTTAACCCTCAGATCACCCTGGCCACCAGCCGAAGCAGCCCTCTTACGAGAAGAGGAGCTAGAACGGGGTGGGGCAGAGGGGACTCTATACCTCTTAAGGTAATCGAGTCTCGATCTCAACGCCGAGATGGTCATGTCCCCGCAATGAGAACATGAGCCATCCACGAACGCAGTCTCAACGTGCTGAAAGCCCAGACACGTGACACAACGATCGCAGCCGTCACGAGGAGCGATGTATCGACCGCACCCAGAAACACACGAGCGAAATGAAATCTGTAAAAAGACGCAAAACGGCCCGTCAATCTTTTGTGAAAGGAAATAAGCTCTTTCAGAGGTGTTGAAGCGCTCAGGGGAACGCGGGGGCTGTTGCAAGAAACCCAGATGAACCCCTGAATCACGCCGTCACACCAACACCAGTTGACTCTAGCTTGTAGCACTCCGGTGAAGCAGCAACGATGTGCTCGGCTCCGAAGCAAAAGCTTGAATGCGAGTTGCTCACGATGCTCCTTATATACCCGCTCTGCGGGGCGGAGCTCGCGATGCAAGTTCTGCAGACCAAGGTACTTTGTGTACTATTGGCTCGTGATGTACACTCGAAGGTGTTTGGGCTCTCGGGCGAGATCCCATTCATCAGTCTCTTTCTGACGTAACGTAGAACGTTACCGACTGAAAGGGAACTTTAGAAAAATCTTTAAACATTATGAAGTCAAGTCCTGTATTTGCTAATCTACACAGAACCAACTTAATGTAACATGTTAAAATATAAAAAAGAATTGTTTCTAGGTTCCTAAGTGCATAGTTTCCATAAAGTATCCCTCAAATGTGCATATGCCACTTGTTAATCCATAACGGTTAGAGTTTAATCAGATCTGGCACTCCATCCTTTAAAAATTTCCTTTAATGTTCTCCTTTGGCAAATTCACAGTGCTCTCTCTGTATTTAATATAATTGATAAATTGCACCCCATATTGCTTTTATAACATTTTGGCAGTCGTATCAATATTATTGAAATGAGAGTTAGAGACAGAGTCTTAGGAGACCTGGCCTACTTCTGCGTGTCATCTGATTTCATTACACAAGACTCGACTGGCTCAGAGAAGGACAGTTGGCAAAATAAGGAATGGATGGATGCAAAGATAAAAGAGGTAAAGATTTCGAAGAACAGTGCAGTGAAACAGCAAATAATGAGTTTGGATTTGGTTTTATTGGATTCTTCACCCATCTGGATTTAGTTGAACAAACAATTTTGTTCAATGTCATGCCATTGGTTTATGCCAATGTCAGGCAACTAGAAATATTTTTAGGTCACAGTTGCTTCTGCATATAAAGCTAGAATATATGCATTCTAACATCATCTTAAATTAATCTAGACTAGCCTAAAATTATTTATTATTTATATAATTTATATATACATATTGGTTTTGTACATATCCAAACAAATAGGGAATAGGTTATTGCTTTTATAATGCTTCATCATTTTATTATACAGAATGAACATGAAATGCATGACAGTTGGTAAATCTATAATTAAATAATGATAACAGCACATTGCACTTTCAGTGGTCTGTTGGCTCATGTACTAAGGGAATCTTTGTTTAGAGCTGTCAGAATCAATACATTTAATCAGTGCAGTTTCCTTTAGATCTATCTGCATTCTCTCCTAAAGCTCCATACAGGGTTAAAAATGTCTGTAATTTGTTCACCACAGAAGTGCAAGGGTAATACTAACACAAGGATTTTCCTAACAATGACTGTGTGCAGTGAACATGAAACATGCATACAGATGAAGCTTACACACATGACTACACTATGAAATGCGTCATGCATAAAACAAAGAATGTGCGTTACTTATTAAAGGGGTTTTTACCAGTTTCTGTCTCATCGCTGCTATTTTAAGGCACCTCGTACAGTTACAGTCTATAACTATATTGATTTTATGTTTAAATTCATGAAAGAGAGAGATGACTTAGCAAGTACAGTCAGGATTTGTGTAATTCTTTTAAAACTGATTTAAATATGGTACAAATGTAGCAACATATAATTATAAAAGATTGTGATCAGACAGATAAACACCAGATAATCCAGACTGCCTGAAGATGTTTATTCCCAACTCCACCATGAGAATATTTAGAAATACAGCTCGCGATGGAAAAGCTTTAATTACAGTCATTTAAAACAGTATGCAATGCCTCACAAAACCCAAAGATATCAATCTGAAGACATTCCCTGCTGTTCTTCTGGCTGAGACAACTGATGTGAGGAAACCATGTTGTGGTGCTTCCTGCAGTTAAACAGCATGGCGATGTCTGGTGGAATCTATTTGTGTGATAAAGTCAAGAATATAATTTTTTCTCATTTCAAAAGGAAACAGGCTATCCTTCCTTTTCAGTTTCTTCAGCTTCATATGAGAATGGAGTTAAAAAAACTAAAATATTGTAGCCTAAAACAATGACTAAAATGCTACTGTATTGTCAACAGTCACTAATAGCAAACATGGACAAGGTGACATAGCAAGAAAAAAAGTTTCAGGCAGAGCAATGCATTACATTTTGATGAATACATATATATATATATATAGGAAAAAAACATATTTTTACCAGTAAATGGTAAAACTGCTGTTTTGGGAAGCTCCTGAAGAAATGTCATAGTCACAATTCTTTTCTTTTTTTTCTTAGAGACGATCCATATTTTAGGAACACTTGCATTGTTACATTATTTTCACGTCTTGCATTACTGTAGTTCAAAAACATCTCATTCACATTGAATAAAATTAATCCCTCCAGACAGTATTTAAAAAAAAATAATTATATAAACAAATGCTCCCAGGATCTATATGCACAATTATATTTTATTATATTCTTAATATGTAAATACGACATATTTCAATAATGGGGTGAAGTGTTTAATTGTTATGAAAATAATGTTGCAATGCACTATATATATATATATATATATATATATATATATATATATACATAAAACAGGCTTGATTGTCTTTATGAAAAATATGATTTTATATTTAATCTTTTACACTCTTTTTTATTTAGGGGTGTCATATGAGCATGTTTTCTAGAGCTTGATGTTTACACAATCAATTTACTACAAGAAGAAGAGAGGAGGATGAAAAAGAGTGATGTAAAAAAAATTAGATGGTAATAAAATATGGCAATTCCTCTTCTCCTACCTGCTGTTTACAAAGAATAGAAGTATCAAGACATTAATATGAAACATTTGCATTCATGCTGAAGAAAACAAACTCAAAGTAGCACAGTGATCTGCCTGTGTGTGTGTGTGTGTGTGTGTGTGTGTGTGTGTGTGTGTGTGTGTGTGCGTGTTGTAGTGCTCAGGGTTTCTTTGTACTGCTGGCAGTCACTGCGCTGCCTGTGTTGATAGGGATGTTGACTTCAGGGCCCTGGATGGCAGGTTTGGGCAGAGTGGCTTCAATGGTCAGGACCCCCTCAGGAGACAGACAGGAGGTGATCTTCTCAGAGTCGACACCAGAGGGCAGACTGCAACACAAGACAATGTCAGGAAATCACAGCTCCAGACAAAGGGTCATCTTTAGACAGGCATCACATCTAGTTTGAAATCTATTTGACTCATCTAGAGAATATTTTATACTCTATTTGTACTCTATATTTCTTTAGATCAAAAACAACAACTACTACTACTACTACTACTACAAAATAATAATAATAAAAAAAAAAAGATTCTGGAGTTTTTTTTTTAAAAAGCAAATACTATTCCAATTTCTCTACTTTAAGATTTCACATTTAATAATATGTTTTAAATGAAACTTTTTTTGTAATTGTAAAATTTACTAGCAATGTCTGAGTGAAATTTGTTTCTAAACTTAATTTTGTCATTAAAGTATCTGCCAAAAATGCAAATATATATATATATATATATATATATAAATGTATTGTCTAGTTCAATGCGTTACTGGCCATTTCCTTATTTGTAAAATGTACCAGCAACTTCCGAGTAAAAAATTTTCTATGCCAATTTTAGTGCACTTTTTAAATTGAAGTATCTGCCATGCACTAACACACATTTTGTAGTTAATGCAAAAAATAAAAAATAAATAAAACAAATGCAATTCCAACAATTCCAATGCAATTGAAACTCAAGAGAAATGAACACAAAACATGAGCACAGGTCTGCAGGGATTTTTCGCTCTTTCAGAAACAGATGTGAAATCAAGAGCCAAGAGCCATTATCTCAAACACGTCCCACCCTCTTAGTATTCTCAGGACAATGTGACTCTTGATCCTCCCTATCAAGTGTGCCGTACTTACGTGTATTTCCTGGTGAAACATCTGGACACAAAGCCATGTTCATCCTTCCGCTCCTCATGTTTGCCTGCATGCAGATCAGACGAGGACAGAAACATGGAAAAGAAAAAAACACTCTCAGATTCCTCAAAACAGCAAAGACTTCATTAAAAGGAGAGCAAATGGACATTTCTCATCAAAATCTCCTGGGATCAAATGATCTGAGCTTCTATCCACATTGCTCTTCATCAGCTTATATAACAGCTGTTTTTATACTAAATAATTTACACTATAAGATCTCATTTGCATCTGGATGGCAACATCCTGGCAACCGATCACCATTCACATTATTCAGAAATCTGATTAGTGTTACGTTTCTGATGTAGTGTTATTTTAGATGATTGAGAAAGACTGAGCTTATAATGTGTCACGTTTAAGTTTCCTCTGTTTGGTGACGAGTGTCTGTTCCTGTTTTACTTCTTGAATGTGTAACACAGAAGTGTGTGTTTGACCTCACTGTCCTTTGACTGTTCCTCAAAGCCCTAAACTCTGGCTGACACCCGGCCGGGTAACCCAGCACCAGCTCTGTTTGTTTAGACAACCCGACTGAGACCCCAGAGGACCCTCGCCTCTGACAGACGGCCACAGAGACGGATGAGAGATATGAGAGTCATTAAGTCCAGTGTGTATTACTTCACATGCTCAACATGAAACGCTCCCCATTTCACTTCTGAAATCTGATGCTTTTCCAAAAGAAATAAAAGTAAAAATGTAAGAATACAAAATGTTTGTACTTGAATGGCACAAAGATGAGAACTTGAGTCTGAAGCTCTGGCTTCTGTGTTCTGCACATGCTGTTTTAACTGCATTGTGCTCGGGTTATGTAATATCTCAGGAATTTCTCAGTAACATCACCTCCCACCCTACAGAGGATAAAAGTTCTCCCAGCAGCAGCCCTGTTGTTTGCTTCACGCGATCTTCCTTAGGGAAGCACATTTCTCCCACAAAAAGAAAAAGGACATGCTTTGGCACATAATAATTATGAGATCAAAATTAAGATAAAATATTAAAATTATGAGACACTGAGTAAATTCTAAAAAGTCAAAATGCCAAAAGCCAAAAAATCTAAATTATTATTCTTAAAGTCGAAATTATGAGGTAAAACTCAATTGACTAATTATATTATAGAAATTATATTTTCTTATTAAAGTTCAGATAAAAGTCATACTTGACAAAAAAAGTCTGAAGTGTGAGATGCTAAGTCATAATTATGAGATAAAAACAATTATAACAAAAGTCAATGTTATGACATAATTATGACGTTCAAAATGATGATACTTCATAATTCATAATTCATAATTATGTGATAAAATCTCAGTTATGACAAAATTATATCATACAGTCATAATTTAAATAATGACATGGCATACTAAGTCATAATTATGACATAAAAGGTCATCAATACGACAGTCACATTTTTTAGCTAGTTGTTTTTTTATTTTATCATATTAATTTAGTTTTTATGTCAGAATTGTGATTTATCAAAAGAGTTGAGTTTTTCTTATGTAGCAGAGATGGGCTTCTATACCTCCTGGACATTTCCCTTCCAAAACAACTGAACAATCAGCTCTAATTTCCTTCCTGAAAGTGTAACTTCCATGAAACTTTTATAGTACTTTGTACATGCTACAGCATCAGGACACGCACGATTTTGGCTTGTTATTCATTGTATCAAGACGATCTTTTCTCTTCACTACAGTAAGTTCACTTTTTCTGCATCATGTATAAAGACTCACCGAGCTGGTGTTTTGGTGATCTTTAGTGGATGTTCAATACAAATCAGTTCACGCAGGTGTAAAGAATCACATAGCAACATCATCCACTAAACCATCACAATACTGGCATCTATAGTTTTAGCATGTCAAACCAAACAAGCTTCGTTTTGTGAAATGCATGTTTCTTTACAAAACTCTGGAATCTAATGCAATGAGATTCAGATATTTTTAAGAATGACTTTAGCGTCCAAATACTTTATGAGACGTTCTTTTTGGGCTAAATGATGAAATTATGAAGCAAAGTGCTCACCGGTGATCTCCACCACCCCATCTTTGGTCTTCACCATCAGCTCCTCTGGGGCGAAGTGATTGACATCCAGGCTAATCTTCCAGGAATCTGGGGTCTGCTTGATCTCAGACATTCCCGAGCTCATCTGTCGGGAAAGAGCCCGGCTGTAGGTCGGGGGGTGCATCATGGATGCGGACGGCGACATGGGCATCTGAGCCACTGGGCTCTGCATTAAAGAGGCCATCTCTGGAAATCCATAGGGCCGAATGTATCCAGGCCAGTGTGTGCTGGGAAATGTGGGAATCTCCTCGCAGAAGTGCGGCATCCCAAAGGTCTGATCAAAGAGCCGGCTGCCCTGGGACCAGTCACGGAAAGGATCCCAGGATGGGCCTTGCAGGAAGGTGAAGGGGATGCGTCTCTCGGCCATGGCTGAAGTTTCTTGCTCTGAAAGTTTTCTGGCAAGTGCTGAAGTCCTGTTTGGGAGTGCTGAGATTTATAAGAACGCTCACAGCTGACACTCCTCGTTCCACACTAATGCAACGCCCCCCTCCCATCCAGATATTTATAGAAGTGACTAGAATGTTTATTTAGGGACGGCCTCACATGAGAACGGAATCCAAGGCAAAGGCCTTCTAAAAGCCGGCACCATTCCTTTCCTGGATGGTTAAACCTCTCTCACAAACACATTCTCTTCTGATAACACAAAGATATAACGGGTGAGCACACACACATGCACTAATTCACAGAACGAATTCAGTGCAAACACACAGAACAGTTACTTTTCACTCCATTTGAGAATTATCTAGTAAACATCACAAATTATTAATTCATGCACTGAATTACAGTCACAATTTAAAGTAGAAAGACAGAAATAATGACA
This sequence comes from Carassius carassius, assembly GCF_963082965.1. Taxonomy (NCBI): domain Eukaryota; kingdom Metazoa; phylum Chordata; class Actinopteri; order Cypriniformes; family Cyprinidae; genus Carassius; species Carassius carassius. The sequence goes on from NC_081759.1 coordinate 2,105,099, forward strand.
GTAATAATAATAATAATAATAATTTTCAATAATCTACTTTGAATCAAATAATATTATGTAGCCTACATAACATTTTAAAACATAAAAAGCTAAAAAAAAACATTTTTTTTTTTTTTTTTTGTAAATATTAATGAAAACTATAGTGGTTTAAAATAAAATATAACTGAAGACAAACAGGGAAACATAGACTGTAAAAATCAAACAAATATAGGAAAGCTAGAAAAATCTTCTTCTTTTATGAATCATTTTTACTTTTGAGGATGTCTTTTTTTTTACTTTAATTGTTACTCGAAACTAAATAAAGGTTAACAGAAATAAAATAAAATAAAAAAAAGCTTAAAAAATTATTTTGCCAACTGAAATGAGTAAAACCAAAACCAAAAATAATAATAATAAATAGAAATTAACAACAACAACAACAACAACAAAAAACCTATGTAGACTTTAAAACAATTATAAAAGTTACAAAAACAACAAAATTACTAAAAGTAAAAAAAACAAAAACATAAAAAGCTAAAAAAGAAATTTTTTATTAAAACCTAAAAAAAAATTATTCAAACTTTATTTAAAAAATTAAAACTTAATTAAAATATTAATGAAAACTATAATGGTTTAAAATTAAATACCACTGAAGACAAAGAGGGAAATATATAATTAAAAAATCAAACAAATGTAGAAAAGATAGAAAAATAACTTCTTTTATGATGTCTTGGAAGCATTGTTATTATCGTTAATTAAAACTAAAAATAAAACAATAAACTTTCTTTCTTTTTTACTTTAATTGTTACTTGAGACAAAATTAAAAGTTAACGGAAATTTAATTTAAGTTAAAAAAAAACTTTTGATTATTTTATTTCAGCTAGTTGCCAACTGAAATTACTAAATAACAAAAACTAAAATAATAATAATAAATAGAAATTAACATTAAAAAAAAATGTAGACTTAAAAAAATATATAAAAGTTACAAAAACCAAAAATTACTAAAAGTAAAAAAAAAAAAAATTAACAAAAACGATAAAGGTATATCAATTAAATAAAATAACACTGATTCAAAGGGAACTGCTTCTCACTGATAATATCATGACATCTTCATGAACAGTATCTTATATCTCAGTGAAATATAGAGTAATGTGTATCGGTTTGACAGCACTCAGATGTTTAATTAGTGTGTCAGCAGGTTAATTACAGCTCTGTATTATCTCCTGACTGCATGAACACAGGCTTTCATTCCTGCATCATTTACAACGCCTCGCAAAAAAATGCATCCCTGGACGTTGAACACTAGAGAGCCAGCAATGTCAGGGTCACATTTCAGGGCATGAACTGAATGTTATGCATACCTTTAATGCAAAAAGTCACTTTGGATGTAAGTGTCTGTCAAATTAATTGAAGTAAGCACATGGATTAGTTTCAGACTGAAGTAGGCTAATAACTGTGAAAATATAATGAAGGTGGACTGACGATAAAGATATCAAGACTAATAAATACTAGGATAAAAAGACATACCTTTTCACTAAAATGAATTAATTTACACACTTTCATTCAAACTTACAAACTGGTAAAAAAAAAAAAAAGTGTTTTAGCAGCTTTTACGGAGTTTGAAATGTCCAGTAAATACAATTCTGGAAGAAACTGATGCAAGGCAGTAGAAATGGTTTTGCGCCACAGGACTAAAAATACAAGTGATCCATATTCCCAGGGGATCGCAGGAAACTTCCAGATCCCATGAGCGTCTTCTAGAGCTTCAGGAACGCCATCTAGTGCTGAAGACCCTCAAAAAACAGTGATCAGAGGAGCATGCTGCTAAAAACTATACAACACTGTACAACAGGCCATGTTCTAAGCACTAGAAACATGCTATTAAACTATACATTATTATAGCTTTTATTAATATTTTGACAAAGCTTTTCTTTTTATATTTTCAGTTTTCATTTCAAGTTGATTTTTTTTTTAAGATGATACTATTTGAGTTTAATTTGTTTTTATTCCAGTTTTCGTTTTATTGATTAATAGTCTGTTTTAAATAATAATAATAATAGTTTTGAATAATGTTTTGAATTAGCTTCTATTTTAATATTTTCCATTTTCATTTCCTGTTTACTTTAGTCATTTTGTTTCATTTGTTGTTTTTATTGTTTTTTGTTCTTTTATAAATACTAAGATTAATTTAGCTTTATTTCAATTCTATTTAATTTCTACACTATTATAGTTTTCATTAATGTTTTGAATTCACTTTTATTTGTTTATTATTGTTTCATTTCAAGTTTGTTTTGGTCATTTTGTTAAGAGCTTTAATCAGTTTTATTCTTTTTAATATTAACATTTTTTATACAATATTAAAGTTTTCATTCATGTTTTGATTTTATTTATTTATTTATTTATTTTTTTGCATTTTCAGTTTTCATTTTAAGATGATTTTTTTAGTAATTTTATGACATTTTGTACATTTTATATTATTTTTATTTACTTTTTCTCAAATAATGCTAATTATGATGCATTTATTTTTATTTCCAGTTAGTAATTTTAGAGCTTCAGCAACATTTCAAATTTCAAGTTTCTGATCTAACATTTATATATTATTTTAGCTCTATTTCAACAAAAATGTTTTAATAGCTGTAGTTTATGATAATAACCGTGTCAAGAAACAAAGGGAAACTCAAAATCAAGAACAGCACATGAACATGATTTGTACAGTAGATACTTTTATTATATGTTTAGTTATGACTGGTCACTAAATCTAATGACTTTATACAGCTGGGAAGTGAGAGGCATATCAACTCACAAGAGTAACTCAACAGGTGTCTGTAAAATCATATAACACTGAAAAAGGAAGACTGAGGCCAATTCCTGCATCACGGGGTTAAAGTTCACTGTCATCCGGCTCCTTTATTAACTCACCAGAAGATTGAGAAAGAAAAAGAAAGCACTGATAAAGGCCAGTTCAGTCTCCATTTGAAGAAGGGAATGAGAGAATAAATAGTACAATAAATCATAACAAATATTTGCAAAATGCAAACTCGTAAAACAACAATCTGTCTTCTGCTCGAAAAAAATCATTTCACAACAGTTCATCTTGGTTCTGCATTTAAGGTCAACATGAAGCTCATTTTATTCTCAAAATGCAACGTACTTCAGACTGCACCCACTTTTGAGAAATAAAAAAAATGCAAGATAGAAAATGCATCAGGAATTAATTGGACGATGAAGTTGGCAGATGCTTGAGAGGGAAAATGTAGACAATTATTTGGGCAATAATGTGCTTTGATTGAATATAAGACCAGAAAGTAAATTTCACGTTGACTCTAAAGAACGCAGAAGCTTGTCATTGCAAATGATCCAAAATCTGCTTCCAATGTACTTAGAGAACAGAAAAGTCCTTATAAAAACAATTTCTCAGAGCCAAAAATGAATAAATAACAAAATAAATATACAACAAATAATAAATAAATAGCATCACATTAATAAGTCACTGAATAAATAGAATATATATGCTAAAAAAGAAAAAAAGACGTGTGCGTGTATATTTTTGCAGTCTGGTTTCAGGAAAGTGCAACTACACTAGAGACACGAGATTAAAAACCACAGAGATCAGAACTGTACATGGTGTCTACATACTGTAACACAGAGCTCTATTCATATGCACTAAACACAGCCAAAATAGAAGTGGAATACTGTATATAATAAGAAATATCACATCTCCAAAATGGAATGGCATTATAGGTGCATCAGATATGGACTTTCCAAAGAGATCGGAGAGTAAAGGACGGACTCCCAGAAACGCAGTCTCTCTTCTGCATCATGCCAAGCTTTTCCACACACAAAGCCTTTATATGATCCGCTATAGAACGTGGAATATACAGTGCATAGTTTACAGCCAAAACTTGCAGCGAAAATATTCAGACTGAAACATCCTGACATACAATCATTATAATACAACTTCTTGAAAAAAAAAAAACGTGTTTTTTTAAATACTAAGACTGGGTGAATCTCACAAAAACTAACATTCAAATAAAAATGCATAAAATGCATAAAAAAGTAAAAAGTAAAATTAAGCAATAAAAAAATAAAATAAATAAATAATAAATAATAAAAAAATCAATATGCATAATAAAAATAAATAAAGCATGTATTTTAAAAATCTTTTTAAACATAATTAACACAATCAAGATTGTTAAACAATTAATAATTAATCCCATTTAAACCACCAATGTTTCAGTAGCCTAAATAAAACATTGTAGACGCACCGTATATATTTCTGTATGGTGTGGACATTTCTTTATGAGATTCACCCAAATTATAAGCTACTGTAAAACCGAATCATTTGTTCTTGCTTTCGTTCATCAGGTTGAGTCTGAGTCTTCACTGTAGGAATAAAGTCTCTTGATTTGGAGCATGTTTTAGTCTCCGTCACATCAGTCTCTTGTTGTTAACCCAGTTTTTTGGTTGTTTTTGCAGCGTGGAAGAATTTCAGGAAAAAGTGCTCATCTCATCTTTGTTCTTCAGGCCTTTTAGTCTTTAAATAGAGACACTGGATCTATTTGTAACACTGAATGCTGACAGCATCATAAGTGTGTGTGTGTGTGTGTGTGTGTGTGTGTGTCAGTATTTGACGTTTATTCAGCAACTCTTGGCTGATTTTATTCTGTACAGACTGCTCTTGTTTTATTGTGTAATGTCAAATACAGATTTAGATTTAGAGTGGATTTGAGTTCGATACACCAAAAATAAATAAATAAATAAATAAATAAATAAATAATGATGTTTGCTTTCTGACTGAATGAAACCTGTTAAAGGTGAAGGGTATAATCACCAGGTTACAAAGATAAGCATGTTTTCTTTAAAATATAGTATTAAATATATTAAATATAGTCAAGTCTAAATCAGATATACCAAAAATGTGAATTAATAAAATAAATAAACAACAAAAAATGATTTCCTTAATCTTTTTTTTTTTTGCCTTATTTTCCAATATGAATATTCTTAAATTAAATGGATCAAATTGTAGCGAATCTAAGTTTATTTAAGAAGCAAAATGACGTAAGATATCAGTCTTGTTTTCTTAAAAATGTGAGGTCAGAAAAATAATCATGCTTTGCACCTTAAATTAGGTTTTGCATTTCTTTTTTTTTTCGTCTCAAGTAATAGTATTTTGAGTTAAGAATGTTCACACTGGATATACACTTGTACTGTAAAACAAGACAAAAATGCTATGTAAGAAAATAATTTTTGCAATGCATTACCCACTTCACCTTTAACACATCATAATATCATTTCTGTTCAGTTTTTGCATGCTAACATGTCTGTAACCAGTGGGAAACCCTGATACCCGCTGCTCTCCATCTGCATGTTATACAGTGTTTTCTCCAGCACGATGTTGTTTGGCTCTCAGAATCCGGGGCTGTCGTAGCTGCTTTGTCTGTAGTAGCTGTGTGCGGGACTGCGGCTGCGGCTGCGGCTGCGGCTGGAGCTGCTGTGACTGCTGTAGCTGTAGATGCTACGGCTGCGACTGCGACTGGAGCTGCTGTAGCTGCTGGCCGAGCTGGAAGAGGACGGGCTCGGCCGGTAGTACGGGATGGGACGCTTTCGTGCGCTGCCGAAAAGATGGCAGAGGGAGATCATATAATACAGACACATAATAGCAGAAAATAAAAAATTCATAAGCACTTTAATACCACTTTGACCACTCCACAGCATCAAATGTGTGCTGTGCCATCATGTTGTTTAAAAATTAACATAGTTATTACTTCATAACAAACTCGTGTTTGAGCTAGTAACTGTGGACACTTTGGTAAATGTACAAAACAATGTTTTACATTGTAGCTAGTTTCTTGATGGTCAGAGGAGGTCTACTAGCTCTAACTAAGATGATTAAGCAATCAGTTTAATACACAATCAGTGAAAAAAAAAATAAAACTTATTAAATAAAACTTATTAAGACTTATTCACTTATTGTAATAAAAAAGTATGTATTTTAATCCGAATTACATTTTGTACAATGTTTTTTAGTTAACATGCCTATTTATTTAATTCATTCTTTTATTTACTCATTTTAATCAAATTTGTATTTTTTAATCACGATTTTATTATTTATATACATTTTGTACACTTTGTACAATTTAATCATTTACATCCTCGAATTTTCAATTAAAAATTTTAATCTAATTTTCTATGTAAATAAATACATTTATCAAATACATATCTTTATTTTTACATTTAACATACTGTTTTTTTAATTAAAATGGACTTATTTTTGTTTATTTTGACGTTTTATTTTAATTCTATATTTAGTTTTACAATATTATTTTTAATTATTTACAATTCTGTTTATTTGTATTTTTTATTTTAATCCGATTTTTATCTTTTTTATTTTTTTTTATTTATTTTTTTTAATTTTTACATTATTCTTCCTAAGATGTTTCCCAGGCCCTAGTATGAAAGCCCCTGATCTGCACCAGTTTAGGACCTCATCAGACCAGCTAGAAACCATAGAGAACCAGTGACCATCAACAGCAGGTTTCTAGCCTTAACATGTTCCAACAAAACACTGTTGTGGTCAAAGCGGTGGAAGTGCTGCTGTGCTGCAGAGATGATTAGTTTCTGTAAGAGAAGGTTGAGCTTTGGTTAGTGAGTGTTAAGACAGAGCACCATCATCATCATCATCATGTAAACAGACTGTAAATACACACATGGGCTCTGTCTTCAAAGAGAAACATCAGTTCTTATAGCAGGTTAGACACACACTCTCACTCTGTAGCTGTTAGCTGGATCTGTGTTCATGTATTCATGTGAGGTTAGCAGCTAAACTCAGTGTTTTTAGACTTCATAGATTGCTCTCTAGGTTATTAACACACTTAAGAACACTTTTACCACATTATGCTTTAATAATCTTCCTTCAAATAATCTTTGTAGAAGTACACTTGCTAAAACACGTGTAAAGTACTTGATTATAATTTTAACTGTAGTGTGTTATTTGACATAACATTTAAAGTTAAAATATTTTATATGTACTAAATTGCAAGTTTATCATTACGATTGTGTAATTTATAAATATATTTAACTACAAGTTTCAATAGAAATGTTAATGAAGTATATTTCAGTTCACCCAAAATTATTTTTTTGCAAAATATTTAGTTACATAACATTGTTTTATAGTCATTACTGTAATGTTGTGTTATATGTATTGTTTATTTGTTTATTTACTTATTTTAATCATATTTTATTTATTTTAATTATTCCTTTTTGCAACATCTTATATAATAATATCTTATATATTTGTATAATATAATGTAGAAATATATTTAAATATTAAATAACATATTTATTATAATATATGTAATATTTATGATATTGAAGGAATTATATTATAATATATATTTTTATTTTATTATCTAAATCTTAAAATTTATTTTCATTGGATTTTAAAAATTTTTAATCTTATTTTCATAATATGATACATATTTCTTTTTATTATATTATCACTTTTATAATTAAGTGTTTACAATTAAGTAAAACCGAAAAATTACATTCGGTTCATACTTTAGAATATTCTTTTAAAAATATATTCTTTTCATAATAATAATTTTTTGAAGTATCCTGAAGCGTCTTCTTTTTCACAACAGCCAGAATGCATTTCTACAAGCTCAGGAAGCGGATTATGATTTTTTTTTATTTTTTATAAAATAACACTGAAAAATTGATAATGTAGTTCAATTAAACAATTATATACATTGTTAGACTGAAACCAAATTAACATCAAAACCTGTAAGTCAGCTGTAAATTCATTCTTCTGTATGATGCAAGTGAGTTTCTAGACAGTGAAGTATATTTTCAGTCAATATTAAACTCTGAAAGCCGTATTGGATGGATGTTTTCACTGAGCTCATCGCAGTGCATTCTGGCTCTCAGTGTCTATCTCTGTGAACTGTGGGGGATCGTTAGTGTTAATCTGTGAAGAGAACTCGTTTAGTGGTGAGAATGACAAAAGCAGAGAGAAGGGAGTGAGACAGAAGCTAATCAGACACAGATAAAGTTGTACTCTTGAGACGCTGAGAGCTGCTTCAGGAGGAAACCAGGGGCTCCTGATGCATGGCAACAGTTGCCATGGTAGCATCGTTCTGTTGTGAGGTCATCGAGGAAACCTTCATACAGGACAGAGTAAGTTCAAATCCTGACCAATCAGAGCAGAGGGAAATCATTTGAAGCTGAGTGCAGAAAATCATCTTATAATATTCAGTCCATACTGAAAACCTGAAAATTTTGATTTAAGCAAAGTGAGTACTAAACAACAACAAGTTCTTATGCTGATTGGGTTTTGCATTAGGAAAATCTAAATCAGACTTTTGCACTATAAGTAAGTGCCAGTTGTTTTTTGCTGTAGTGTTAAAATGAGTTGCTGCAGAAATTCTGCAGTACACAGACTGGCCTGTAGGTGTCAGTGTTTCTTTCATTTGCCTGGTCAATGTCAGTGCTGTTACTGTTAACTAAAAAAAAAAAAATTAACTATCTATATGTTTTTCAGTAATTGAAATAAAGTTGATATAAATAAAAAAAGGCCAAAAACTTAAAATAAAATAAAAAACTTAAAACTAAAAATTTGAAATGTTATACCAAAATAAACTAATGTGGCAACTAAAAATACAAAAATGACTAAAACTGAAATAAATAGAATTTTTTTTAAGAAACCAATAAAAATAAAAAATGTACATAATGAAATAAATAAAAATTAAACTAAAATTAAAATGAAAATATAAAAATATATGTACAGTCGGAATATAAATAAACACTAATGCAACACTGATCTGATGCAACATTTAATTAACATTTATAATAAAATGCATCATATTATTAATTATAACAAAAACTGATGTTTAACTGATGAATGTTAACTATAGAAAAATATTTAAAAACGTAACTAGAATGACTCAAACTAAATAAACTAATAAATACAAATTATATATATATACATATATATATATATATATATATATATATAATATAAAATAAATATAGAAGAAATTCACACACTAACAACTGTCCTGCTGTGATGCCCCCCCCCCCCCAAAAAAAACTTACAGGGAAACCATAAATCCATTTCATGTTCTGAACTCTTCTGATCTGCTGCAGTAATATGTCATATTTGCTTGAAATATGCTTGAAAAAAGAAACGTTTGCCTCTAGATCTCTGAGATCTGTCAGCAGAAGCACGCCTAAAACGACCATGCATTCCCAAACAAAACCCTTACTGCACTTTAAACACTCAGTGTGAGAGGTCTTTACCTGGTGATCCTGCGAGCTTCCATGAAGCTGGGCGAGTCTCTCCGTCTCTTGCGAATGGGAGAATAGCTGCGCGAGCGGCGGCGAGATCGTTCTTCGTCCGAGTGATGAGGACTGTTTCTCTCTCTGCAGACAGACAGACACAAAGCATGCTGGGATTGAGAGGATTTGAGGATGGCAGGAGATTTATTTGACAGAGACTGCAGGAAGATCTGACTTTCACGTCTTTTAGGGACTTTTCAAGGATTGTTTTGTTCTTGTTTTAAGCAGAAAATGTATTGAGGTTTATGGCAGTGTAACTTAGCTCATTGCCACATTTTTTTCTTATTTCGTACAAAAACCTTTAATTTTCAACATTTCTGTTTTCTAAAAAAATTTATCAAAATTAAGTGAGTTAATGTAGAAAACAAGAAAAAAACATCTGCCACTGAGATCAAAAATAAAAATAAAATTATTTCAAAGAGAATTCGCTTTTTCTGATCTCTTCGGCAGATATTTTTTCTTATTTTTACATTTTTATTTTCCAAAAAAAAAAAACAACAACAACAACATCAAAATTAAGCATTTTTATGTGTAAAATAAGAAAAATAAATATGCCATCACTGTCAGAAAAAAACGTAATTCAAAGGAAAAACAAGATTGACGAGAAAATTATTTCTCATGTTTAATCTCTTTTTCTTTCTTTCAGAAAACAAGACTTAATGTCTCATGTCATTTCACTTATAAAGTATGTATCCTAATTTGAGAATGTAATGGATATTTGTAATGGAAAAAACAACTAATTTGCTAAATCACACTTTTTCCATGAATACTACTGAGTTTCTGTTCTAAAAACAGTGAATCTTTGTGAGTGTACCTGGAGTTGTTCTGTCGGACGTGTGGTGACTTGTTCTTGCTGGATCCGTGTTCTCTAGAGTGAGCTGGAGACGATGACCTCCCGCTGCTCCAGGAGCTGCTCCTCTGCCGGGTCGTCCCGTGACTCTTGCTCTTCTTCTTCTTGGACGTGTGTTTGTGGTGAGCCGGTGACACAGAGGAGCTCCGGTGACGCTTCTGAGCGCGTCCGCGATGGTGTCGCTTAGACGAATGAGATCCTCTCGTTCTGTGTGAGAATACAGTGATAGACTTGAGAAATGCTTGCTTTTCATCATCAAGAGACTTAAAAGAGATCTCAGGTTGGTTTATTTAGGGATCTGCTGTAGATGTTTCTCTAAACATGCTCAGTTTGACAGTACAGAGTTATGAAATGAATGTGAAGCATTTTCTCTGGCTTTTGATAGCACATTTTGTTTGTTATATATTTGAGTAAATCTTTGCACAGCTATATTCAAGCTCAAGCTGCATGTGACCCTAGATGTGGAAAATCACCACATTTTTCATTATGATCTGGGACACTTTCTGATATGGAAATATATTGGACATGCATCTAATTTGTCTAACTTCAGTGTAAACAGAATTGAAGCTAACTTAACATCTGTCACTGCTTGCTTAATTTACCCTTTGCATCCATCATAAAATAATTAATAACTGTATTTTACGCAGTATTACACAGATAGGTGCAAAAACACATTTTACAATATATTTTGTGTAATTACTCCAGTCTTGAGTGTCACATGATCTTCAGAAATCATGAAAATATGCTGATATTATTGGTGATTGGGGTTGCAAAAAGCTAGTAAATTGCCAGTAAATTGCAGAAAAATTCCAGTAATTTTGGAAACTTTTTTTTAAATCTTCCAGGAATTTTTGGAAAGTTTCCAGAAATTTACCGGAGATATTCCACCCCTTTGCAACCCTACTGGTGATCAATTGATAATAATGTGTCATGATTCTGCCTTCTTGTCTCTGATTTTTCCTGGTCTTGAGGCAGGATCATGACAGGCCCATGTTTTATGTGCAAGCACATGGCCATTTGTTTGGGCCATGTGCTTGCGTTGTCTTGTCACGTTACCCCGCCCCCTTGTCATCATCTTGTAATCATTAGATTGTTGCCTTCACCTGTGTCACCTGTTCCTGATTACTTTGCTCCTCATTTAATCCCCTCATGTTCTCTGTCCTGTGTCGGTACATTGTCTAACATTGAGCTGTCCGTGAGTAAGTCTGTTGAAAGTCTTGTCTAAATAGTAGTTTGTTCCTGTTACTGTTGTAGTCTAGTTTGTCAAGTGTTAGTCTAGTTTAGTCATCCTTCGTCTGTCTAGCCCTTGTTTTGCCCCCTCGTGGGTTTTGTTTTTCCTGTTATTTGTTCAATAAACTGTGGTGCTGTGACAACTGTCTGCAATTGGGTTCATCTCCTGCATCATCATAACAGAATGTACCGACCAAGAAAGAACCCAGCAGACAGTATGTCCTCATTGGTTGAGCACAACTCTGACGACCTTGCACAATGGTGGCAGAGGGCTATTGACGATGCAAAGAATGGCAAGCTGCCAATTCCTCCCCAGGGAGAGTGGCCCCTGAGAGAGTACGCTCGGGTCGCGAACGAGAGGAGGCTGTTCCTACCTGAGATCCTCCTCAACCGCTACCTCATAGCGGGTCTCAACGCTCCTCCACCCCTGGCAGAACGGGAGAAGCTGGTCTGCTGCTCGTTTGGTGACATGGTGGATTGTTTGTCGCAGAGGGAGTCGTGGGGTTCCACCTTGTCGTCACCATCACCCAAGCTGTCAGTGATCCCGGAGGGTCGTGTCCTGGCTGTGGTTACCCTGGGGAATCAAGCTGGCTCCACTTCCACCCCTGAGGCTTCAGTCGTCCCCGAAAGTCTCCGTGGTAAACGAGGGAGACGGGTGTCTTGGGATTCTTCATCGGAGTCCTCCGCGACTGAATCAGCCCTGTCAGAGACTGTCCTCCATGCCCCAGTCACAGCTCCTGTTAAAATTCCCCAACAAGTCACAAGTCCGTCCATGGCATCTGCAACGCGACCTAGGAGAAAGAAGAGGAGAAAGGGAGCCTCTCGTTCTTCATCTCAGCCTGTTCCAGAGCCCGCTACTGCAAGCGCTGTTCCCGAGCCAGCCGCTGTAAGCGCTGATCCCGAGCCAGCTGCAGAGGGAACTGTGTCAAAGTCAGCAGCCGTGAGCGCTGAGGAGAGAGCCGCAGCCGACACTGCAGCAGAAGCAGTGTTGCAGTCTGTCTCGGCTCGTCAGGAGATGCCTGTAGCCATTGCTGCCAGGACCCTGTCCGATTATTTGTCTCATCTTGTCAAGATCCTTGAGGTCCCCGCCAGCCCTGTTTTGTCCCCAGACCCAGTTCCCAGAGATCCCGAGCCAGCCGCAGTGAGCGCTGATCCCGAGCCAGCAGCTGTAAGCGCTGATCCCGAGCCAGCCGCGGCGAGCGCTATACCCGAGCCAGTTTCTGTCTACTCCGATGTTGTCTTGTGTCCAGAAGATGTTGTCATGTGTCCCCTGCTGTTCCCCCGGTCTGGCTTCCTGTTTCTTTGCCCTCTGTACCCCTGTGCATTTCCCCGGACGCTCCTGTCACCACTTCACCCCGAACTGTTTTCCCTAAGACTGTCCCTTGTGTGTCCCCATCCAAGCCTGCCCGGAGTCCTTGTTCCCAGCCCTCATCCGGAAGACCCAAGACTTCAGTCCCACCCACCCACCCTGGACATTCCCCCATGAACTTTGTTGTTCCTCCACCCCCCCTCCCGTGTTTGTTATTTTTATGTTTTCATCCCAACCCGGTTGTCGTGTTTTCGAGTCTGCCTTTGTTAGTTTTTGTCATGTTTTGTTGGTTTGTGTCCTGGTCTCAGTCTGTCATGTCACATGTTTAGTGTTCCCTTAGGGAGCGTCTGGAAGCCGCTCCTTAGGGGAGGGGTTCTGTTATGATTCTGCCTTCTTGTCTCTGATTTTTCCTGGTCTTGAGGCAGGATCATGACAGGCCCATGTTTTATGTGCAAGCACATGGCCATTTGTTTGGGCCATGTGCTTGCGTTGTCTTGTCACGTTACCCCGCCCCCTTGTCATCATCTTGTAATCATTAGATTGTTGCCTTCACCTGTGTCACCTGTTCCTGATTACTTTGCTCCTCATTTAATCCCCTCATGTTCTCTGTCCTGTGTTGGTACATTGAGCTGTCCATGAGTAAGTCTGTTGAAAGTCTTGTCTAAATAGTAGTTTGTTCCTGTTACTGTTGTAGTCTAGTTTGTCGAGTGTTAGTCTAGTTTAGTCCTTCTTCGTCTGTCTAGCCCTTGTTTTGCCCCCTCGTGGGTTTTGTTTTTCCTGTTATTTGTTCAATAAACTGTGGTGCTGTGACAACTGTCTGCAATTGGGTTCATCTCCTGCATCATCATAACAATAATGGTTCTTATTATTCTCAATAATATTCTTTTCTAAATTCTTAAAAAAAAAATACTTACCCCAAACTTTTGAATGATGGTTTATATCAGTTTCTCAATCTCAAATCAACATATTATTCTGATATTTGAAGATCATTTGACAATGAAGACTGGAGTAATGATGATGAACAGCTTTACATCACAGGAATAAATTACATTTTACAATATATTCACATAAAAACAGTTGATTTAAATTTGTAAAATATTTAGTTAGGATTAGGTCAAAATCCTTAGGATTAGCCTTGGTCAGCAGAAGAGATGTCTTTAATAAAATAAAGAAAAAATAATTATACCTATATAACCAGTAATGTACAAAGCCCCGCACATGACATGCAGAAAAAAAAAATTGTAGGCTAAATCGTGCGCACTATTTACTAATATGTTCCCTCAATGTACTAAAACGTGCACATGATTACTATTTCGTTCACTCGATTTATAAATAGTGCGCACGATTTAGTAAATCGAGGGAACGCAATAGTAATCATGTGCACGTTTTAGTACATTGAGGGAATGAACTAGTAAATCGTGCGCACAATTTATTTATTTTTTCTTGCATGTCATGTGCGGGGCTCTGGAGTAATGCACACATCTTCATAAACGATAAATGTGAATGTTCTTACTTCTTCTGATTCTTGGTCTTAGTGTGCGGCTCAGTGTCGCTGCTGTGCGCCGGCGAGTGCGATGTCTTCTCTCGAACCCTTGGCCTCCCGCTGCGTCTTCCCGACGACTCTGAAAGAGGTTTGCCCATCGCCGGCCTGTCGTCTGCACAGCTGTCCTCTCCAGCCTGCACCGCTGGTCCTCCGGGGCTCTTGGGACGGTCGGCGTGGTGTTTAGTACCTCTTAGATGAGGAGACGCATGCGCCTGCGCGCTCGAGGGTGACGGAGCCAGAGATCGAAGCTCCTGTAGATGAATTATAACCAACAAACCAAAGGGAAAAAACAAAAAACAAAACAAACAAAAAAAAACAGAAAGAGAACAGTGAAATTAGAGTCTTTTTCTTCCTGGGTGGAAGAGCGTTATCGTGTACTTGACAAAAAAATATCTAAAAGAAAGTGCTAGGATTGTTCTCTGGCTTATAGACAGTCCTCTATTGTGCAGCGCATGCAATACTCGGCATGCAAAACCATAATGATTTGAAAAGAATAGTCCGAAAGAAAATCAAAACAAAAAAGGGAAAGAGGGAAAATATGCGAAACTCTGAAAGAAAAACGTTTAGAGAGAATATAAAGAGCAACAGAGACTGGAGAATATACAGTAGAAGAGAAAGAGGACTTTTTCAATTTCAGATAGAGCTACAAACAGAAAAAGGTGAAAAATAAAACTAGAAAATAAAAAAAACAACTTGACGGAACATCACAGAAATGGAAGGAACAAAATAAAGAGTCACAAGAATAGATTCAATCGAATTAGCAAACAATTGGTCCTCTACTCAATAGAACTTGCTTGTAGATTTGTTTTGTCCTGCAGACAATTGCTGAGATGTGAACAGCGACCCATTTCCTGTTTTAATAGCTTTTTTAAAAGGTTATTCTGTTTTTCAACTCCCTTTTGGTTAACATCCACTTACCAATAAAGTGGTATTCCCTCCTTTAGTAGGTAAGGTATGAAGAGAAGGGAAAAGTGGGGCAACATAAGTGCATCATTAGATTCACAAAATGCAAGAGAAAAAGACACAACACCCTTCCCTGGATAGTGAGTATGAAACAATGCATGAAAATCAAACCAAAGAGAGAAAAAGACACAAAAGAAATCAAATTCAAATGGATCTCACAGTGTGTGGGCTGGAACACGAACAGTTTGAGTGCATTTTAACAGCGATTCACCCTTCGGTGCGGTTTTAAAGCTTCAAGAGTAACTGTAATGTGCTACGAATGGATGCTCTCATTTCAACCGTTTCTGAGTAAAAACCTTTAACTGAATGTGCAATATGAGTTATCCATCAGTTGAATTAAAGACCCCATGAAATGGCTCAACAAGCACTTGTTTGTTTTCTGTTCATACATTTATTGTTGAGTCAGAAAGCTGCAGTAGCACATACAATACTGGGAATACTTTAATACCCCAAACCTATCAAGGACGTGTTTGTGTCATAATGTACCCCATAACCAAAGGAAAAGGAAAACAAATCGTATTTTGCAGAAAGTCAGTGAAGCCTGTTTAAGTGAATATCTTACTTTCTTTAATGCTAAAATTGTATTTACATAAAATATTTTTATTGAGAAAATAAGCATTCTGTACCTCAAACTTCCTTTACTGTAATCCAAAATGGATAGATTAATAAAAATAAAACATTACATATGCAGAATGGTATTAATCAATTATTTTAATTTTATAAATAAATAGATTTAGTAATATAATTATAATAATATTTATTAACCATTATTATCATTATTTTACAATTTATATTTACATGCAAAATAATTTTACACATTATACATAATAATCCCCTATGGTGCACAGGAGTCAGGATAGTGAGACCCTGTCTGTAAAAGGGATACCAGGGTCCTCTCCTGGACCCAGGCCTGGGAGAGAAGCTCGCAGGTGGGGGCTTGGTGGCTGGGCTCATGGAGCCATCTTCTTGTGGGCTCACCATCGTAGGGGACCAGTGCAATGTACTATGGGCAGCAGGCAGGGGGGGCTCTAAAGACTTTTGGTACATGGAATGTGAGCTCTCTGATGGGAAAGGAGCCAGAAGTAGTGCATGGGAATGATCACAAGTCCCAAACTCAGCACCACGAGAGGGTTGCTTTAATGCGACTTTGTGATGTGTGTGTTGGGGGGGGGGGTCTTTCTTACTGTGTCCTGTGTTTATGCACCGAAGTACAGTTCAGAGTATCCAGCCTTCTTGGAGGTCTTGAGCCTTGGAGGTCTTAAGGGGAAGTCATGGCCTAGTGGTTAGAGAGTGGTTAGAGAGTTTGACTCCTAACCCTAAGGTTGTGAGTTCAAGTCTTTGGCCGGCAATACCACAACTTAGGTGCCCTTGAGCAAGACAGTGAACCCCACTGCTCCAGGTGTGTGTTCACGGTATGTGTGTGTTCACTGCTGTGTGTGTGCACTTTGGATGGGTTAAATGCAGAGCACGAATTCTGAGTATGGGTCACCATAGTTGGCTGTATGTCACGTCCCTTTAATGATCATGTTGGGGTTGATGAAGAAACCAGGAGGGGGAGATTGGGAAGAACAGCTTGCCTGATCTGAACCTGTGTGGTGTTTTGTTATTCGACTTCTGTGCTCAGAATGGAACAAACACCATGTTCAAACATAAGATGGTTCAAAAGTGTACTTGGTAATAGACCACCTGGAGCTAAAGGTTTTGATCACCTATGTTAGTTGTATCATTTTCTGGACACTCTAGTGAAGAGAGTGGCAGGCTGTCAACTGATAACCACCTGGTGGTGAGTTGGATAAAATAGCAGGGGATGCTGCCGGACAGATGTGGTAAAACCCAAACAAATAGTGAGGGTTAACAGGAAACATCTGACAGAGGATCCTGTCTGGAAGTTTTTCTACTCCCCATGTCCGGAGAAGATTTCCCTTGCTCCCGGGGACAGCTGGAGACATGGACTCCGAGTAGGCCCTATTCAAAGCCTCCAATGCGGAAATGGCTGCTGTGAGCTGTGGCTGGAATGCTGTTGATGTCTGTTGTGGCGGCAAACCCAAGAACGCACTGGTGGACATGTGGTGAGGGAGGTCTTCGGGCAGAAGAAGGAGGCCTTTCAGGTCTGGTTGACTTATGAGTCTCCCGATTCTGCTGTCAGGTAGAGGGACTGAAGCCACAGTGATCAGGAAAACAAAGACTCAGGGTGTGGGAGGAGGAGTGGCAAAGTGCCAGGGGTGGATGAGCTTCATGGGCATGGGAGTTGGTTTATCCATTCTACATGTGTTTTGTATATTTAAAGAAGGCTTATGACTTTGTTCCCCGGGTTTGCTTATTCTGTATGGGGGTGGTCCTGGAGTATGAAGTGCAGGAATTAATCCTGGTTCATGCATACTAACAGCTTGTAACCAGTGAATGCTGGACTCTACCAGGGCTGTTCCCTGTCACCAATCCTGTTTTTTTTTTAATTCATGAACAGAATCTTAGGGTGGAGCAGGGGGATGGAGTGTGTCCAGATAGGGGATCTAAGGCTGATGATGCACACAGCAATTCTTTGAGCAATGTTGTCAGGTATCTTTGGGCAATTTTGCTGTCAACAGGCAAACAGGTCAGACACAGTGCCCACAACTGATCTAAAATATCCAGATAGAAATTTGTTATCCATTCTCAATGGGAAAGTGACCAAGCAACATGGATCATAAAAAGCAAAATTGCTCAAAATGTTGCCCTGTGTATCATCAGCATTACGGTGGCATCACTGCTTTTCGCAAATGATGTCATCCTGATGGCTTCATTAGGTTGTGACTTTCAGCGCTTACTTTGGAGGAATGAAGCTGTAGGAATGAGGGTCAGCACCTCCAAATCTTAGGCTATGCTTCTCAGCCAGAAGATGGTGGATTGCCCACTCGAGTTTGGGAGTGAGTTCCCTAAATTCAAGGATGAGTTTAAAGTACCTTGGTGTCTTGTTCATGAGTGAGGATAAGTTGGAGCATGACAGGAGAAGCAGTGATGCAGTGATTTTACCGGCCCATCGTGATGAAGAGAGAGCTAAGCCTCAAGGCGAAGCTTACGATTTACCAGGCGATCTATGTTCCAACCCTCACCTCTGGTCATGACCTTTGGGTAATGACCAAAAGAATGAGATTGTGGGAACAAGTGGCTGAAATGAATGAAGGGCTAACTCTGAGGGGACAGGGTGTAAAGCTTGGACATCCGCGAGAAACTTGGAATAGAACTACTGCTCATCCATGTTGAAAAGAGCCAGTTGACATGGTTTGGGCATCTGGTAAGGATGCCTTCTGGACACCTTCTGGTTGAGGTGTTCCTGCATGTCCATCTGGGAAGAGACCCCAGGGTAAACACAGGGATTATATCTTTCGGCAGGCCTGGAAACCCCTCTGGATTCCCCGGGATGAGCTAGAGGAACTGGGCAGGGAAAAGGACATATGGGTGTCTTTACTCAGCCTCGAAAAATGATGGATTGATGGATGGATGTAATGTAAAAATTTCAAAAAGTGTTGAAAATACATAATATATATAAAATATATAATTTATATATACATACATAAACACATATTTATTTATTTTTCCTTTTGATTTTGAGGTCACATTCAATTTAATGTTACCTGATGGTTGTGTAATTTACTCGCAATATCCGAGTGAAAGTTGTTTCCAGAGGTGGAAAGCAAACGAATTACATTTACTCGCGTTACTGTAATTGAGTAGCTTTTTTGTGTACTAATACTTTTTAAAGTAATTTTTTAAATCTGTAATTTTACTTTTACTTAAGTATATTTTGTTTAAAGTATTGTACTTCGCTACATTTTAAAACACATTAATTACTGAGTAAAAAAAAAAAAAAAAAAATCGCTCCCTGGAAATTACGTCAGTAAATAATGGGCAGGAGGGCAAACTGGCGCTAAAATCACAAGAAAGATGCAGACGGTCAAAACAGGCGTTAGTGGTGCAGACACCGCTGAAAACGAAACCCCGTCATATTCTGAAGTTGAACTCAAAGGAAATGAAGTGAACCCCTGGCCATATGTATGCTCTATTATGCAGTGTAAGCTGTACTTGCTTAGGAAGACCAAACTAGCAGCTTATAAAATCTCGACAAGACATCAACCCTTCGCAAGAATGTAGAGGTAAGCTAAGTAATTGCATCGTTGCATTGGTGGTTAAAATGAAGCTTTGACATTTTAGCAAGAGGTTTTGCACAAATTAGCCAAAAAGACAGTGGTTAGGAGTGTGCTATATATATCGTCTGCGATAATATCATATTTTTTGTTTTAATGATGTGCGCGCGCATTTATAGTGCGTTCTTTCACTGTGTGATCCAGTCTCCTAAAATGCATTTAGAATGATCACAAAATTGAAGATATAGGGGCAGAAAATTCACATATTTATATAATTTCATATATTAAATCAAAATCACACAAAGAATGCCGTCTTTTCCTCCAAAAATCATCATGAATATATACATACATATATATAACAGTTCAGTAAACAAGTTAATTAAGAGACTTGCGTTTTAGACACCATATTGCCTTTTTTAGCTCTATTTCTACAACAGAAAATAATCCAAACACAGCCACCAAAGCACAGTTTTGCGTCTCTGAGCATCGTGACAGTGTTTCGTTCCTGAATGAATCAACCGTTTAAATGATTCGGTTCAATCGCAATGACTCACTTATTAACAGTGACTTGCTGACACATACTGGCCATTTTAATTTCACGTTTAAAGTATCTTTTGACTTTTTTTTTAATAATTAATTTCTTATCATTTCAAATGAGTATTCAACATTTTATGTCTTGTATATCAAAACATTATTCATGCATTTGTAACTGCAGGTTAAATGCATTCATGTCCTGCACTAAACAGTGTAATACATCTAAATGCCACTTCCAATGAATCTTCTGCATTTCCTCTGCATTAAAAGATGAGTTTGTTGATACTGATTTGCCTGGTAACAGCCCAAATGTTTTATTATTCTAAATAACCGATTCCTTTAATTAAAATCAACTAGTTTGAGATTAATAGACCTATCCCAGGGGTGTCAAACTCAGTTCCTGGAGGGCCATAGTCCTGCAGAGTTTAGTTCTAACCCTGCTCCAGCACACATATCATGTAGTTTTCAAATAAACCTAAATGATTAGATTAGCTGGATCAGGTGTGTTTAATTAGGGTTAAATCTAAACTGTGCAGGACTGTGGCCCTCCAGGAACTGAGTTTGACACCCTTGGCCTGTCCCATTTTTGACTCCCTCCCACTGTTAAAATGTAACTAAGTAATTTTTACTATGAGTAAATTTTAAATGAGCTACTTTTTACTTTTACTTGAGTTGATTTTTAGACTGGTACTTTTACTTGTACTTAAGTAAAATTTCATTAATGTAATGGTACTTTTACTTGAGTAGAATATTTTTGTACTCTTTCCACCTCTGGTTGTTTCTACACCAAATTGTTTTCAGTGTATGGATCAGCTCAAATTCACACACGTAAACCAAAAGCCACAAAACTTTAATTTGGATTTCATGGGGTCCTTAAAAAAGGCTTCACAGCTGAGACTGATCATCTTTAGAAGCAGAACTGAAAATTGAGGCTAAAAGATTTCATTGAGCAAAGCAATGTCTATGTGTTAAACTATTCAACCATCTGTTTCTTTTTTATTACCATTGGAAGGCAAGGCTTTCTGATCGACCTCAAACACTAACTTAAGCACAAAAACAAAAAACAAAAAATGTAAAAAATAATAATATATATATTTATATATATATAAAAAAGAAATTAACACAGCTGAACATAAAACCCAGATACGTCAGAAACAGCCTTTGTGTATCCAAAAAATAAAAAGGAGGGAAGTGACCAAATCATATGACATGTACCATTTCACCAAAGACAAAAGGAATGCGGCACAGACAGGAAATGCATTCTACTGAAAAATAATAAGAAAAATTAAATAAAACGCAGACAAGAGATGGACCTGAGGGGAGGGCAGTGTACTGAATACTGAAGCATGAAAGCAAAGGTAGATTTCAGATTGAAACAAAAAGAGAATGAAAATAGAGCAAACAGTTCTAAAAGGAAAACAATGAAAACAACCCGCCAACCTTTGGTTTTCCTCAGTTAAACAAAGAGAAAGACAGAGAGAGACACTGATGTCAAGCTAGGGTGCTTGTCACATTCTCCACGTGCGTAGGCAGAGCGTTACCTACCTTCCGCTTCAATCAGTGACACGTATGCAATATCAACAAAACAAAGGAAGAAAAAGGAAAAACAAAAAGGAGAAAGGAAAATTCTCCGCAGCGAAATGGGAAAAAGACAATGAATTCTTTTAGTATCCAGGCTAAGATAATTGATCCAGACTAAAGGAGACAATTCCAACAAAACGAAGCAAAACAAAACCAAAAAATAGTGGACATACAAAAGGAAAAATCAAAAACCCAAAACAAAATAAATCAGAAATAAGAAACCCCCAAAGCAATCTACATTAATTGCTGTCTTTTTCGCTTGGACACATGTGCAGCCACATCCTATCGTACGTTAAGGAGCGTAAGGGTGCAACAAATTCTCAACAAATCCAATTTGCTAGAAGGAATGTAAATATCAATGGCCATGCATGCACAATGTGGTTTAATGGGAAGAGAGATAGCATGTCGGGACAATGGACAGCACAGATGAACGGGTGAAGGGAGAGGGGTGTTGGGTGGAGGGTGGTCACTTCTAGGATGGACGACTAACATCTCAAAGGGACCCCAGTCACGTTCATTAAGCCGTATCGTTATCGATCGGTCTGTGCAATGAGAATTTAGTGCTCGTTTGTTGGCACTTGCTAAAACTAAAAGTAGATTTTTGCTCTCAGCAATTGTCAAAAGTCCTTCACAAAGGATGCAAAGATGCCACATTCACTTAGGAAGAGAATCCAAATGGCTTGGGTCCCTTTTAGTGTAACAACTTTACTAAATGACCCTAGTTAGTGTAGTTTGCTGTCGGCTAATGTTTACAGAGCGTCTGTTTGTCCCTGTCACACATCTAAACGTAGATTACACCACTCAAATGCTGACAGGAAGGACACAAACCCCTAGTTACACTATAAGAAAAAGTATATTTATACATATTAAGTGCTAGTGAGAAGTGAGCATTAGAAACCATGTCGATGAAAACCATCAGATATCACCAGTGGCACTGAACCAGCTCTTGTCAGTGGAGATTTGTCAGCCTTTACCCAAGAGAGAATTCATGAATCTGTAGCCTGTTGTGACCACAGATATAGACGCTATACATTAACTGGCCCAAAACAGCTTTTTTGCGCATGATTTCGGACAAAGATTTTGTGGAATGATGCAGAATTACTCTCTTATTGGTATTTAGAAGCATTACCAAATTGGCAACCATTCTAATTACCACAATACATCAACATACAGTGGGGCTCAAAAGTTTGGGCACCCCTTGCAGAATCTGTGAAAATGTGAATAATTTTCAAAAAATAAGAGAGATCATACTAAATGCATGTTATTTTTTTATTTAGTACTGTTCTGAATAAGATATTGTACATAAAAGATGTTTGCATTTAGTCCACAAGACAAAAAAAAAAAAGCCTAAATTAATAAAATAACCCCATTCAAAAGTTTGGGAACCCTTGGTTCTTAATACTGGATGATCCACGACAGTCTTTCTGTTTTGTGATGGTTGTGCATGAGTCCCTTGTTTGTTCTAAACAGTTAAACTGAGAACTGTTCTTCAGAAAAATCTTTAGAGCTGGGGGGTGAAAACTTTTGGAATTTAAAGATCAAGGTAAATTATACTTAATTTGTGTTCTGGGAAACATACAAGTATCCTCTGTCTCTTACGAAGGGCAGAACTTAATGGAAAAAAAATTATATTTCAACAAAATAAGAAAAATTGGGCCATCTTCATCGATTCTTAATGCATCTTGTTTCCTTCTGGAGCATCAGTGAATGTATGACCCTTTTTTAATAGTTGTGTTTGAGTGTCTCAATTGTCCTCAGTGTGAAAAGATGTATCTCAAAATCATACAGTCACTGCTGGAAAGGGTTCAAATATGCAAAGATGCTGGAAAACTGAAGAATCTGCAGGACCTTAAAGATTTTTCTGAACAACATTTCTCAGTTAAACTGTTCAGAAACAGACAAGGGACTCATAGATAACCATCAGAAAACAGAAAGACAGTCGTAGATCATCCAGGTAACCACACACAGTATTAAGATCCACTTTTGAATGGGGTTATTTTATTAATTTCAGCATTTTTTTTTAAATCTTTTTCAAGGTGTGTGTTTTGCATCTTTTATGTACAATATCTTACTCAGGACAGTACTAAATGAAAAAATACCATGCATTTAGTATGATCTCTCTTATTATTTTTGAAAATTATTCACATTTTCACAGATTCTGCAAACTTTCGAGCTCCACTGTATCCACCATACTGGAAAGGTCAATATGAATTGCACCACCATATAATTCTGCTTATTGCAGATGGTATAAAATAAAAAATGTATCAAAATGAGTATTGATAAAACACTCTGTACAGCTATTATACAGCTATGACTGCTTAAAGTTTTGAATTAAAGCTATAAGGCCATAAATAAATAAAATGAACATACATAGAAAATGTAAAGAAAAATCATAATGTCCAAACTGGCATTTCTTCATTTACCCAACAATATCAATTTTTTAGTGCCAGAAAAGTTGTTGTATTTTGAAAACAAACAAACAAATAAATAATAAACTTTTATTGATCAACAATTTTTCATCATATAGCTCTAACTGTTTGAAGTTTATAATTAAAGCTATGAGGCTATGAACAATGAACAAAAATATGATGTTTTATGGATGTAATAATAATAATTATTATTATTATTAATACTATTATTTTTAATTTGTATAATTATTATATCGATTAAAAAAATAATGATTAAAACATAATAATTGAATAATATTTTTTAAATAGCTAATATTAATATTTATATACATAATAATAATGTATTTTATTGTAATTATACAATCCTAACCTTAAACACATACCATAAACTGAAGAATACAATAATCTATTTATGAAGGACTACATAATGTTTCAATCCATTGACCTTTCCAAGATGGCGGGGCTAATGACAAATCCAGATCAGTCAAATGCAGCATCCACATATTTCCTATCTGTGATTGTAACATTCAGACTCATTCGTCCTCTCAGCAGAACCAGGAATGACAGCTGATTGGCTAAAAAGGGATTAGCTATGAGAACCATCTCTTGATTAATAGTTCTTCTTCACCTTACATTACAGAAACTGATCAATAATAAGGGACGATCTGATTGCAGGTCACAGATCGTTGGCTCTTAGAACACCTGATACACATCTGGAAAAGAGTGCTATGGTAAAACTGAGCAGAAAATAAGAGCTTCAACTGTATTGACAAGAAAAACTAGTAGACATACCCATTTAATCTACTCGGTCCAGTTCCAAATCATATGAGTGCTTTTTACACAAACAAGACAGAAAAGTTTGGGCATTTATTTGTGGGAAGAGATCATGTGAATTCATAGAGGTCAAGAAATCAACTAAACAGAGGAATGAATTCAGCAAATGAAAAAAGAGAGAAAGAGAGCATGAGAACTTTTGGAAAACTGCATGCAAACCGTCCCAGATACAGAAAGTATGACCAAATATCTGATATATATTTTACAAACACAGGTTTATCTGAATAATTGACATCCTGTGGTCATGTTAGACACTGTGTGATTGTATGAATACATCATTTACATTACATTACATTGTTGTCCTTTTCAGCATAAATACAATTAATGTGGTTTTATTACCAGTGTTGGGGGTAACACATAATCAGATTACTTTTTTCAAGTAACTAGTAAAGTAACGGATTACTTTTTAATGTACAAGAAAATATTCAAAAAGGTAACGCCAGTTACTTTGTTTTTCCATTTATTGACTGACAAGTCTCCTGTCCCCATATTGGGAGAAATCGGAAAATACAGAGGTTGTGTGCGCTGTGTGAACATGATGTAGTTATAGACTAAATGTGTATGTGCATTAATTCATCCCATTTGGAAAAAAAACAAAAAAAAACATTTATTATTTAACAAAGTAAATTAAAAGTGATATGCAAACTCAAAATATGACGCAAACCTGCAATAATTAAATATGTTAAACAACACAAATGTATCTAATCCCATTATATTAACTAATGCCTTTGCTGCTGACCTTTGATGATCCAGTTCAACCATACTAATAAGCAAAAATGACTTTAGATAAACTAACAATTGTGCTTCATTGTTTTTTTTATTGCTGAAGACTGTTGAACCTTCTTCTCCTGTGTTCTACTGTACAGACGTGAATTTACTTTTCCTTCAGCCTGAGGTTTATTCATTACACTTTTTGTTGTGAAAGGGCTTTTACAATTGCTATAAATAGAACTTCTTATATTAAAAACAATCAAGCCCTGCTCACATTTAAAAATTAATGTGAAAGTAACACAAAAGTAACGCAACGCATTACTTTCCATAGAAAGTAACTAAGTAACGTAATTAGTTATTTGTTTAGGGAGTAACGCAACATTGTAAGGCATTACTTGTAAAAGTAACTTTCCCCAACACTGGTTATTACTATATAAATGATGATTGCCGCTATTTATTCCTCACTGTCTTTGAATACACTGCGCTGACATTTTGTGGTATACAATAAAATGTACAAGATAAGAAAAACCTACAAAACAAAAAGTGTTTGTATATGATTTATTCATGAGGTTTAGACTGATATTCAAAATAACAGTAACACTTACAATAAGGTCTCATTTGTTAACATTAGTTGTTTCAGCTAACAATGAGCAACTTATTTTTAATCATCTATTAATCTTTGTTAATGTTGGTTAATAGAAATACAATTAGTTATTGGTTGTTCATGTCAGTTCACAGTATTAAAACTCTCTAGCAACAGTATTCATCTTTCTTTTATTGTTTTGACCAAGAATGATATAGATGAGCTTGTTTCTTAATGGTAACAGATTTGGAGAAATGTAGCATTGTATCAGTGTCTCATCAATGGATGTTCTGCAGTGAATGGGTGCCGACAGAGCGTGAGTTCAAACAGCTAATAAAAACATCACAATAATGCACAAGTAATCCACACCACCCCAGTCCATCAGTTAACATCTGGAGAAAACAAAAGCTGTGTTTTTGTTAGAAACAAATCTATCGTTACAATGTTTTAACTTTTTGATGTAAAGAGACACCACGAGATGGATTATGGACTTGTATTTTAGTCCGTTTTTAAAAACATCCTTAACGATGGATTTGTTTCTTACAAACATGCTTTTGGCTTCTAAAGATGTTGTTTGATGGACTGATGTGAATTACTAATGTGATGTTTTTATCAGCTGTTTGGACTCTTATTCTGATGGCACCCATTTACTTTGTTCATTGTTAGTCCGTGTTAACTTGTTTAGTTAACTAATGTTAACAAATGAAGCAAAGTGTTACCAAAATGTCTATAATTAATCTGGTTGGGGCATTGAATGTCTCTTTCGTAGGATGTTATCCAACACCAGCTGAATAATATTGAATTATTAGCAATAGATGCTTTATGTAAATTTCACTTCCATGAAATCCCACATGCAAAACAATTGGTTGCATTTTAGTTTCCAAAAAACCTTTAAACGGATCCTCAATATTTCCATTCATTCTCTTTCTAGAACTGAAAAAGTCAACATGGCTTGTGCATGAAATAAAGCATGATATTATTACAGAAAGAAAATAATGGAAATATGTCTTGACAAAACAAAAACCCTTCCCAACAAACACATAAATGGCTTGAGAACAGAAAAACTTATGGAATGGAGCCAAAGAGGGAAAAGAGATATAGTCAGCTCACACAGATATGACTGAATCAGTTGGTGTGTGTGTGTGTGTGTGTGTGTGTGTGTGTGTGATTATTAGTGTAAACGGCAGAGAACACATGAAGGTAAAGTAGAGGAGACTACATACATCGTTTCCTTTATTCCCCTCCATGTGATTGGCTCCTGAATCTTTGCCATTGCGTACACGGACGCTGTGGTTCCCATTCTGCCACGTGATTGGTTGGTCAGTGCTGGGGGACGGCGGTGGGCTGTGGCTGGAGTGACTTCCTTCCTGTTTGTGCCTGTCGTTTCTGCACTTTGTACTTGATCTGGTTTGAGAGGTCAGATTGGAAAGGATTGAGTATAATGGCAGCGCACTGCTGAAAATAAATTTTTTTATTCAGTATTTTTGTCTTTTTATTTTTCATTTAAATATCTACACATTCGTAAATGAAGACACTTTTTTTTTAGAAGCAAAATGAAAACATATAAAGTATTATTTGTTGAAAGATTTGTTAAAATTAAGTGGCTTCATGCTTTAAATAATAAAAAATGTATGGAAGCCAGTTTCCACCACTGAATAAAAAAAAGGTAATTGTGACTTTTTATCTTGCAATTTTCTTTTTTTTCTCACAATTCTGACTTTATAACTCACAACTGTGTTTATATCATGCATTCTGAGAAAAAAGTCAGAATTGTGAATTTTTATCTCACAGTCAGAATATATATATGATATAAACTTTCGCGTGATATAAAATTGTGAGTTAAAGTCCAATTTTGAGGGGAGGGAAAGACTGATATGTTCTCAGAATTGTGAATTTATATCTTGCAAATCAGATTTTTTTAGACAGTCAATTTGAAATTGACCAATACAGAATTTTAAAACTGAATTTACAGATGTTGAAGATGCTCTAAAACTTAAAAAAAAAAACACTTATATGGACTGCAGGAGGGGAGACATTATTCTGGAAATCACATTTTAGAAAATCCCTGATATTTATTTTTTTTTTAAGAAGAAATTAATACTTTTATTCAGCATTCACAAATTGATAGAGAAGACATTTATTATGTTACAAAATATATCTATAAAAAAAAAATTTGTTCCGAACTTTCTATTCATCAAAGAATCCTGAAAAATAAAATGAATCATGGTTTCAACAAAAAAAAAAAAAAGGAAAAAGAAGCAGCACTGTTTTCAACACTGATAATAACCAGAAATGTTTTTGAGCAGCAAATCAGCATATTAGAATGATTTCTGAAGGATCACGTGACACTGAAGGCTTTGATTTACTCATTGGAATTAATTACATTTTAAAATATGTTTACAATAGAAAACAGTTATTAAACTTTAATATTATTTCACAATATTATTGTATTTTTTATCAGATAAATGCAGCCTTGAGCTTTGAAATCTTGAAATGTAGTGTAGGTCCACACAATTTAACCATGCCATAGTCAGTGCAGTAAAGTGATAATAAATGACTATGGATCTAAATGTAAGAAGCTTTTCTGTCTATCTGTCATTGTGATTCATTCCCTTTCTGTGATGACAGTGGTGACTAATACCCCATTACCACAGTCTTATTGTAGTAACCAGGGGCGTAGATTACGCGGGGGACGTCCCCCCCCCCACTTTTATCATCACGGAAATTCGTCCCCCGCACTTTTTCGGGCAAATGTGTTCGTATAGAGGTTTTCAAGAGCTGGTGTGAATAAATATAGATTTAAACTCAAAGAGACAGGATAGTTTGCACATGACCTAATATTTTTTCGGACCGAGAAGGCGAGATGAACATAACAGAGCGCTAATCTCTCCTGCAGTGTGTGTGTGTGTTTGTGTGTGTGTGTGTGTTTCTTTTTCATTCATACTCGAAGCTAGAGGGCGCTCTCGCGCAGAAAGTCATATCAGGAAACTCCTAATATGGACAACAACAGCGTCCAGCTATCGCTGGATGAAAACAGTTATTTTCTGTTTTATTTTTTTTCAAGTCCAAAAAAATCTCCAGCAGGTGATTAATTAAGTATATGAACAATGCAGTGCTAATTGACATAGCATTTATTACAGTATATAAACTATTCTGCCTTATTATGTGATAAAAAATGTTTGTAGTATATAAACAAATCATTATTCTTTGTTATTGTCCAGCATTTATAGATTTCTAAGCCAATTAAAAGCTAGAAATTAGAGAAAATTTCAGAAATAATTCTGATATTCTGATCTGTTGCTAAAAAAACAAACAAACAAACAAACAAACAAACAAAAACTTGTATTATGATAATGTTGAAAACAGCTTACATTGATCAGCTTACAACAGTTTATATACTACAAACATTTTTGAAAACAGCTGAGTATAATTCTTTCAGGTTTCTTTGATGAATAGAAAGTTTTATCTGAAATCTGAATAGAATTATCTGAAATAGAAATCTCTTGTAAAATGATGTCTTTATCATCACTTTTGATCAATTTAAAGAATCCTTGCTAAATACAAGTATTAATTTATATCATTCATTTAACAAAACAAAAAATTATACTGAGTAAGCTTTTGACTGATATAGTGTATAATGTTGCAAAAGCTTTTTATTTCACATAAATGCTGATCTGGATCCTTCTATTCATCGAAGAATGCTGAAAAAAATTTACTCATCTGTTTTAAATATTGATAATCAGCATATTCGAATGATTTCTGATTAATGTGATACTGAAAATTCACCTTTGATCACAGGGATACATTGCATTTAAAATATATTCAAATAGAAAACAGTTATTTTAAATAGTATAAATATTTCACAATATTACTGCTTTTGCTGTACTTTAGATCAAATAAAGGCAGGCTTCGTGAGCAGAAGAGACTTCTTTCAAAACATTAAAAATCTTACTGTTCAAAAAGTAGGCTATATAGATTACAGAAATGTTATATCGTAATGTTTTATATATATATATATATATATATATATGTGTGTGTGTGTGTGATTTCTGTCCCCCTCACTTCTGAAAAGATGGCTACGCCCCTGGTAGTAACTATGATATTTTGGCTGAAACTATGTTCACCATAGTAAATGTTTGTTAGAGGAGGTTTGTCGGAGGGCCTGTGTATTGGAGATAAGAGGCCCAGTATAAGCCGTACCTGCTGGGTGATTTGGAGACGCTGGCGGTGGAGGAGACAGATCCGCTGCGGGAACTACAACAGCTGCCTCTGTGCTGAGAACTCCTGCTGGGAGACTCTGCCGAACACCTGCGGGACACACACACACAAACACACATCACACCACACACACTTCACGCACAACGCTTCATCATACACCTCACACTCTGTGCCATCAATCCTTTCATAAACAGTCCATGCACATCTCAGTGTAGGCCGAATGCATGAGTTACTAGATGATTTCTCTGGTGCTTCAGATGGTCACTGTGGGGTTGCAGGTTGTTTTCAAGGATGTTGCAATACAGTTGCTTAAAAGTTCTGACTGGTTTTCAGTGCACTGCTAGGTGGTTGCTAGGATGTTATAGATGTTTACTAGGGTTGCTATGCAGTTTTTAAAACGTTTCAAGTGGCTGTCAGTGATAGGTAATTGCTAAGGTATTGTGAATGGTTGCTGCATGCTGGTTTACTATCCCAAGTGGAAAATCACAACTCGGATTGCTTAGAGCATTAATATCATTAAATCTTTAAGCGCTGTAATCAGTGCAATGGATTTTCTTTGTCAAGCTGAGGCATTATGATGCATGAAAGCATAATTATGTAAACTAAGAATATTTAGAAAAGCAAACAGCAGAATAAACATCCCTCACCTCTTCTTCTGTTTGTTCTTGTCTTTGTGTTTGTTTTTGGGGCTCCCAGATCTGAAAGGAGAACACAAATACATATAACTAAATAAGAACTGAATTTAGAGCTTATGTGTGGAGCATTAAAGTTTTCAAATCAAAACAGAATTATGTTAAATTATGTTGCCGCTTCAGTGCACAATTCTGATACTCAGTTTTGTTCAAGACACTAAAATCTCAGAAAAAAAGGGTACAAATGGTACTACAAAGCACAATTTAGGTACTAACATGTACATTTAAGATACTTATATGCACTCTTTTGGGGTAAATAAAGTGCAAACTGCATATTCTGCCTTGTTTTCTGAGTGATGTCTGTGAAATTTTAAGTACTTATTATGTTTATTCTATTTCCTTCAATTTTGTTTGTACAACTATTCAAAGAGACTGCTATTGATCAAATGTTTTCTAGGCCAGTCTACTACTGCAGTATCATTGATTTTTTTATTTATACACCCCTAAACAGCATATACAAGCAAAATAAACTGTGGCTGTTCACTTTAAATGTCAATGGATGGCTCTTGAAAAAACTCTAAAGTGGATGTTGGCTCTGCAAAACTAACTCAGCATAGGTCTCAAACCATAAAATCTAAAGGACCTTAGGTTAACTCAATGTTTACCTGTGTCTCCTCTTCCTCCTTGAGCCAGATGTGGACCTGGCACAGAGAAATGTTGGGTTAGATATCAGATTGACTACCAGAGAACTGCTGCTGTTTAAATGAGTAGATTTTGTAGTTTAAGTCTTTGGCATTCAGTATTTGGACACTGAAATCAGACTTAAATGTCTGAATGTCATGCATTAGATACTGGAATATAAAAAAAACATCTATTGTTAACTCTTTCACCGCCACTGATGGAAGTTTCCGGCTTTTTGTGTTTTCACTGTTACAGTATATGGTAGAAGTTGCTATTACACATCTTCTGAAAGAGTACTGAATCTCTGGATCAAAACACAGGCGAAGAAGAAGCTGAAACAAATTATTGCTTTTGTAAAAAGATGCATTTGTACAATGATGCAATCATCAAACATTAGACAGCATATAAATCAAAACTGCCTGCACATTACCAGATTAAATGTCGATCCAGGAAGTGGTATAGGACCAGACACAATATTTAAATGTAGTAGAGCATTGTTTTTAATCAAACTGTTGCTTTTTCATGAAACTTACCCACATTCAGGGGTTGACAAAAAAGAATGCATGAAGCTAGAATGAAACTGCAGGCAGGGAAAGAGTTAAGAAAGATGCACAATCATGCTTTTCTATCAAAATACTCGACAAAAATACGCTTGTTTGGTTTGAAATGATAAAACGATAGATCCTGTGTTGCTGCCCATTAATAAATCAAGGATAACTGACTTCAGACATCCACTACAAATCAAACGAATACCAGCTGATTAAAAGACACTGAGCAAAAATAATGAAGTGGTATAAGTGAAAAGAAAAGATGGTGTGGCATTTAAATAATATTTTATATCTAATTCCAGAGACATTCATTTTTAAATGGGATTTAAATATCCATACATTTTTATGTTGTGTTAAAGACAATGGTTAAAATATCTGTCTTACCAAATTTTGCCTTAGTTGGAAGATTTGGGGTCTTTTGTAGATTTTTGGGGTTATTTAACACAGAATAAGACCACATATACCATATTTTCAGTTTATACTGAAAGTTGAAATCCTTGACTTTCTACACTCAGTTTCTCTCTCTATTTCACACTTTTCCCCCTCACACCCCGTCTGACAGAACTGAAGCTGCTGTGATAAGACATCTACACAAGGATCCACCATGTGTTCACTATTATATACATCAGACACAAACAGATACACAAGCACCCAAGCATCCGTCAGTCCTGTCATGTTTTCGGGATATACTGTAGGAAAAAAGGCAGGAGAGAAGAAAGCTGTAATAAAGCTACACGGGAAACTTGAGACGAATAAAAATGGAAATGAAGGAATATGCAGAATGTTGGTATCTACATCAAGTGTGTTAATCATATTATAAATATTTTTTATATATTCATTTATAATATATATGGTATATGGTCATGACAAGAGGAAACTCAGAAGAAACCCGTATAGTGATACACAGATATACAAACTAAGCATGATAATGAAAAGACAGACAGAAACCGAAGCATCTTAAATGCTGACACGTCCGGTTATCAATATTTAGACAAGCCTTATTTTTTAAGGCACAAAATACTGCAGATATTTCTGACATAATATCATGAATATTTGATGAATGCAGAAAGGTCTTTGTGTAAAGCAGGCTTTTCTTGTTCATGTCTGTTGCTATTTTTGGACACTGAGTTGAGTTTGTTCTAACCCTTGATGCTTCTAGTCCAAATACAAATGCTGATATTAAATATGAACTTGAACAGTTTAAATCTGCCCGAGCTAGTCTTCAAATATGGAAGGCATTTTCTGCCAAATTTAAATAAATAAATGAAATGATTAAAATTAAAATTAAAACCAGATTAACTATTTCATTACAGAAAACTGTACGCAAAATATGTGACAAAATTGAGAATGAAATTAAATGATTTCATTTTCACGGTGACATACTTGTCAAATTGAAAAATAAAATGCAATTGCTGATTTCACATTTCATTTTCAATACAGTCTCGAGGCAAGACTGCCAATATTAAAATGAAAAGCCAAACGTGAAAAAGAAACTACACATACAGTTTTTACAAAGCTCTTTATTAACGCTCACGCAATAATAGTGACACAATTCAAATTTAAATGTAAATTTTACTTGTCATTTTAATTCCTCTTTTATTTCACTGTTTTCATTTTCGTTTTCATTTTCAAAGACAACCTGCATGCAAATTATATGTTAATGAGTGGGTGTGGCTCAATTACGTTGTTACGTGGAGGAGCTATAATGGCGGTTAAGGCCAGTATAGCAGCAGAATTAAACCAGCTAGCAAACATTTCGGATGATAATGACTTCATTTTGCTACGAGTTGAATCTATCTTGGATAGGGGTGCTCCGATCACGATCAGCCGATCGTTAATGCGCATCTCATCAGTAAAGCCGGTCCTCTAATCAGCGGTTAATTCCATCAGGTGCGTGATTTCACATAGAGCAGCTGTTACTACACAGAGCCGTTGTTAACTGAGAACATGCGCAAATCCACGTTCATTTTCAGCGTTTAGCCTATTGGCGCATCTTCTTAGTTAACAATGGCTCTGTGTAGTAACAGCTGCTCTATGTGAAATCACGCAACTGATGGAATTAACCGCTGATTAGAGAACCGGCTTTACTGAGAGATGCGCATTAACGATCGGCCGATCGTGATCGGAGCAGCCCTAATCTTGGATACACTTGGACATTTTGCAGCCGTCACAAACTCAGCAGACAGCAGATTTTCCGGGGAGTCTCGTGGAGGCTCAGGCCGAGGAACTGCAGTGGGTCGAGGGTTTGACGCATGCTGGTCAGGCTGGTTGTTTCTTCCACGTTCTAATGCTGCAGCAGCTTCCCGCAAAAGCTCACTAACAGATTCGCCATGTCTCGATTACAATATATTCACATTTTAATGTCGTTTCACACATTGTTTCAACCACCATTCAACTCATGCACACGAGACTTCGACGACTGTCTCTAGCGCCGTTACTTGAATAAGCCACACCCACTCATTAACATATAATTTGCATGCAGGTTGTCTTTGAAAATGAAAACGAAAATGAAAACAGTGAAATAAAAGAGGAATTAAAATGACAAGTAAAATTTACATTTAAATTTGAATTGTGTCACTATTATTGCGTGAGCGTTAATAAAGAGCTTTGTAAAAACTGTAAATGTAGTTTCTTTTTCACGTTTGCTTTTCATTTTAATATTGGCAGTCTTGCCTCGAGACTGTATTGAAAATGAAATGTGAAATCAGCAATGGCATTTTATTTTTCAATTTGACAGGTATGTCACCTGAAAATGAAATCATTTAATTTCATTCTCAATTTTGTCACATATTTTGCGTACAGTTTTCTGTAATGAAATAGTTAATCTGGTTTTAATTTTAATTTTAATCATTTCATTTATTTATTTAAATTTGGCAGAAAATGCCTTCCATATTCAAAGAGCCTGTTTCTATTTGTCAAATATTAAAATTAGACTCTGAGACTATATGTTCAGAAAACAAAAGTGCCACCTAAAGTATATAAGTAGTAGGTATATATACCTACTATATAAAGAAGTATGTAAAACAAAGTGCATCACTGCAACGTTGTTGTCACATGATCTCTGCATGTTCAATTTGATCAAAAATGCACGTTATTTTGCATTTTTATCCATTTTTGTGCATAAACATAGAACAGATCAAAGGAAATCTAAGCAAATAAAAGGTCAAGAAGATATAAAGTGATAAAACATATTTAAAATAGAGGTTAATAATATTATGGTCAGTATATTTGGGTTATTAGAAATGGAAATGTAGATTCAGTGCATTGCACTGTAGGATACAGTTTCTCATGTAGTGTGTTTTGTGTATAATGCACACTTTGATTAATGTAGTAGGTCATATGCGTGTTATGAATACTGAAAGTTTGCATACTACAGTATGATCTAATGAATACTGACAGGGAGATCAGTGTTAATTGATCGGTGAATGATGTATACCTGTGTGAATTAATAACCACACACACACACACACACTCATGTTTTTTTTTGTGAAAAGTGTGTTCATCCCATAGGTGTAATGGTTTTTATACTGTACAAACTGTATATTCTATGGCCCTACACCAACCCTACACCTAACCCTAACCCTCACAGGAAACTTTGTGCATTTTTACTTTCTCAAAAATACTCATTCTGTATGATTTATAAGCGTTTTGAAAAATGGGTCATAAGTCACCTTCTCCTTGTAATACCTGTGTCATACCCATGACATTATACAGAGTTGTGTCCTGATATGTCACAAAAACAAGAGCACACACACACACACACACACACAAACACAGACACACACACACACACACACACACAAACACACACTCACACACACCTGTCTCTCTTGTGTTTCTTTCCGCTTTTCTTCCTCTTGTCTCTGCGGGTTGGAGATGGGCTGTCAGCTCTGTGGGTCACACAAACACAACAACAATACTGCTGGATGAAATATCACACAAGCACATTTCCATCATTTTCTTCCATTTTCTCACTGAATCCTATTTAAATGTTCCTCTTGACCCTTTTCATCTCAAACTCTGTTTCTGGATAAAACATGTCATGAATTATTAGTACTTCTGCTTATACTTAGAATTTGTGTGGTCTGAACAAACCTCTAAATATTCGATTTCGATTTTTTTTTTTGGCTCAAAAAAATCAATGTGAGAGATACACTGACAATTAAAGGTTCATTTTTAGTTTCTGTTGTATTTGCTCGTTTGGCTGGTGTCTTAGGTTATTTAAGTATTCTATGCATTGCATACAGAACATCTGTCACACTGCTCCGGGTCTGTGTTCACATGTGTGTGTGTGTTCACTGCTGTGTGTGTGCACTTTGGATGGGTTAAATGCAGAGCATGAATTCTGAGTATGGGTCACCATAGTCGGCTGAATGTAACGTCACTTTCACTTTCACATTTCACTTTCATTTGCAGACTATGCACAGTTTACATTGGATGAGTTTTCAGTACATGATGCTGCATTGCATTGAATCACAGAAAGCAAACTGACCGACTGTGTCTTCTTGCCTTCTTCTTTTTCCTCTTTTTAGGCCGAGGAGAAGGTGAACTGCTGGATTTCCTCTTGGATCTAGAGAAGAAGACAAGTAATGGAATAAAACAAATGCAGTGTTGGATATACATATGTATATTGTTGGGGCAAAGTTATTAACATTTTAAATGGTTATACTAAATATAATAATACAGTCTGTTACAATGCTAATACTTTTTGGAAGTTATTTATATATTTGGCTTTGCATTATTTCTCTCGTTTTGTTGTTGTTTTTCAGAATGAAACCCGCTGGCTTGCAGTTGTTGTTGTCCTGTGTTTCCTGTATGTTTGCATACAGCAGCAACCTCTGGATTGAGCTTTAGTGATAATAATGTGAGAAGTGTAGTTATTTTGCATTTAACATGCTTAAATGAGATGTTTTCAAAAGTCTTTATTAAATAAAGTTCTGTAAATTGAAATCATTATTAATTGTATTTATTTTATTCATTAATTTTCAGTTTCTCTCAGCGTGTAGGTGTTGATCTCAGAGCTTCTTCCTCAGTTTTTACCTGCAGTCATCGTAGGCAGCTGAATCTTGTTCGTAATATTCTCCATCACAATCATAGCCTTCCTCATAGCCCTCGACGTACACAGCATTTTCCACATGATCTTCATCCCCGTGAGGAAGCAGCTTAACCCTGTGCATACAGCAGGTAAAGGTCAAAGGTCATTACCTGCACTGGTCTAAAATGCAGCAATGAGCTATTCTGACTCAGACTTGCAATGTCTGTGCTCAGATTTGAAAGTCTTCATTTTATTATAATGTATGTTCATTTTACTCTATACTATAATGTTTGTCACCTCATGGCTCATTTTTTATTTTTTATAAAGGATTAAAAAAAAAAAAAGTTGGTCAATGAAAGGGCAACCTGTGAGCAAAACCATTTTTCTCTGGGATAAGTCAACATCTATTTATTTTCCCATACCACTAACTTCTTTAAAAAAATGTCATTGAAACAGAATAAAGCTGATTATACAGTGTGATAATGAGAAACCTCACAGAATTCCTGGGAAGGTACTAACAGATCTATGTTTCTGTCACACTCACTTTTTATAAAGCCTTAACTTATCCTCATTATCCTTCCTATCATGTGTCTTGATGAAATAAATTAGCATTCCACTACTAAAGTCGATCTTATCTAAAACTGTAATTATCAGCTTCTTCATCACAGTGATAAATGTCACCATACTTCTTCTGCAAAAGTGCTAACAGCCTAACAGTTCTGTGATTTAAAAGAAGGGTAATATGACAACATAAGGGTTCTTTGATGTAACAGTAGAGTCCATAAGGACAACACAAGGGTTCTGTGACAGAACAGAAGTGTTAAATTATAACATACTGTCAGGATCATATGATGAAACAGAAGGGTTAAATGATAACATACTGTAAAGCCCCGTTCACACCAAGAACGATAACTATAAACATAACGATATTAGCGTCCACACCAGCGAACGATAACGTCTGTTTATTCTGAGCGCATGTGTGTCTGCCGCTTTAAATCCTCGAGCTCGTT
Source organism: Carassius carassius (assembly GCF_963082965.1). Taxonomy (NCBI): domain Eukaryota; kingdom Metazoa; phylum Chordata; class Actinopteri; order Cypriniformes; family Cyprinidae; genus Carassius; species Carassius carassius. The sequence goes on from NC_081759.1 coordinate 2,143,205, forward strand.
ATAGCAGAGTGGATTCTGATTGGATGTCAACGTTTGTATCGTTCATCAGCTGGAAAAAAATTGTTCTGAAAATGATTCCAACGATACCGTTTCTCTGTGCCTTTATCGTTATAGTTGTAGTGTGGACTCTGATATTCTTTTATATTGAGAACGATTTTTAGAACTATATCTTTATCGTTATCTTTATAGTTATCGTGCTTGGTGTGAACGGGCCTTAAGGGTCCTATGATGGAACAAGGGTTAAATGACAACATAAGGGTTCTACTATGACAACACAACACTCAACAGTTCTGTGATTTAAAAGAATTGTAATATGACAACATAAGGGTTCTTTGATGTAACAGTAGAGTTCATGAGGACAACACAAGGGTTCTGTGACAGAACAGAAGTGTTAAATGATAACATACTGTAAGGATCCTATAATGGAACAGAAGGGTTAAATAACTACATAAAGGCCCTGTGATGAAACAGAAGGGTTAAATGATAACATACTGTATGGGTCCTATGATAGAACAAGGGTTAAATGACAACATAAGGGTTCTATTATGGAACAGAAGGGTTAAATGACGACATAAGGGCCCTGTGCTGAAAAGGAAGGGTTAAATGACAACACAAGGGTTCTATGACAAAACAGAAAGGTTAAATGACAAAATACTGTAAAGGTCCTATGATGGAACAAGGGTTAAATGACTATACAAGGGTTCGGCGACAGAACAGAAGGGTTAAATGACAAAATACTGTAAGGGTCCTATGAAGGAACAAAAGGGTTAAATCCAAACATAAGTGTCCTGTGATAAAACAGAAGGGTTAAATGACAATACAAGGGTTTTGTGACAGAACGGAAGGGTTAAATGACAACATAAGGGTCTTCTGCTAGAACAGAAGATTTGTTAGATATACAGTAGCAGAAATGTTGTGTTGCGGGCGCTATAACGGCTCAGGCTCGGAGTTCTTGTGTGCAGAAAGGCCAGAACAGGAGATTAGGTTTAAGATGAAAAAAGCCTGCACACACAAGCTATAAGAAAGTTTGTATGTGTGCCTGCTGAAACAAACACATTCAGCCTATATGAGGCAAAACACAACATCTTATTTATCAACCTATTTCAACATGACTTCATCTAAGCCAACGTTACGGCTTATTTTTATGTTACAGGCAACAAAGCTACATTTCCCATGCTAAAGCATGTAATGTTCATGAATTGCACTTCATTTTGATGGACTAGTGCTAAAAAGTTTCTGTTTATAGGTAGCTACAAACATAGAGAATGCACTTCTCATAGATTAATTTTAGTGAATCAGTTTGTTCAGACAGTTTGTGTAAATTAACTAGAAAGAGAAATGATTCATTTCAATTCCTATGCAGCATTTTTGCATTGCATTATTTAGCTAAATGGTTTTCCATCGAGTTAAATATATTAAAGTGTTTCTAGTTCTCGTAAATTGTATTTAATGTACATTTATCTATTAATCACGTTATCATTAATCACAGGAAGACAATGCCACACACAAACGCTATACGATACTGTCTCTACAGGAAACACACACTCTATTCAATTACATGTGGAAAATAAGATCAGAGCGGATCAATGGTTTGCTCGTTTGATTGACTCACGGTGGACGTTCTCGAGTTATCACACCCTCCTTCTCCATCAGCATCTGCCGAAACGTTCCAACCTTCTGCTGGATTTCTTCTTTGGAATATCTGCAAACAAAAATACAAACAGTCAAATCTCCTCAACAGAACACGGTTTAAGGAATCTTAAAGTGATTTTAACTCACTGATGATAAAACAGGTGAAAAAATCCCAGCAAACACTGATAGATGGAGCCAAGCCAGCAACCACCCAAAAAAAAACTTTTGCATGGATCATCACTTACAATTTCTTCAGAAAGTGTAAAAGTCTAGTTTTAATCTTGCCTCTTTCAGAGATGTGCTAAAAATGTGTGAATAAATGCAGCATGGAAACATTCGGCCACTCTAAGGGTTTGGATATTAAACGTGCCATTCTCGTTTTCTCCAGAGCGCATCCATCAGGAAACAAGATTAGTGTGTGTGTGTGTGTGTGTGTGTGTGTGTGAGAGAGAGAGAGAGAGAGAGAGAGAGTGTCCTGCCACACGGTTCGACTGTAATGTGATTTCAGAGGCGCACAGCTGCCTGCAGGGGGCGCCGGACTGGAGAAACACTCTTTATATTCACTCACTGTTGCCATGCAGAAATCTGTGGGTGGCAAAGGTGACTTGACAGTCAGCACACAGACAACAGTGTGCGCTTGATAACATCTGAACCCATACTGTGCAAAAAGAGATGGAATTGAAATCCTGTTCCAAACCGGCTGCCTATGTACACAACATGTTGTGGCATCACAGGCGTGCTCCCTTCTTTCATCAAATTCATATTGTTATACGCAACAAGATGAGTGAAAAAAAGAAAAAAAAAATCTACCAGATTATGAAGTGAAATATGTGAGAAATTTCAGTTATTATAATAACAAAAAGCATTGCAATTGTTCCATTACAATTAAAAAATTTGTAATAAGCAAGTCTTTTTTGTTCTAAGCAATAATCAGATAAAACATTCAGTAAAAACTGCAATATTGTAAAATGAATACAAGTTCTAATTTACTTCTTACTTACTTACTCCCCGTTATGCCCTTGGCATGTAGGGCAGCAACAAAAGTCTTCCACTCCTGTCTGTTTTGGGCCAGCCACTATTTCTAATAATAGTTTTTTAATTAAACCTATTTTAAAATGTAATTTATTTCTGTGATGCGCAGCTGTATTTCCAGCATCATTACTCAGTCTTCAGTGTCACGTGATCCTTCAGAAATCAGGTTCAATGTTGCATAATATTTTTGTGGAAAAAAATAAATAAAAATTTGTTGTTGTTTTTTCATGAATCTTTGATGTTCAAAAGAACAGCATTTACTGAAACAGGATGACGTGACACTGGAGACTGGAGTAAAGATGCTGAAAATTGAGCTTTTATCACAGGAATAAAAAATTTAAATTTTAAAATAAATTCAAATGGAAAAACAGTTCATTTAAATTGTAATAATTATTTCACCATTTTAATGTTTTTACAGTATTTTTGATCAAATAAATGCAGCTTTAATGAAAAAATATACTTCTTTCAAAAAAATAAAAAAAGTATTTGACCAGTAGTGTAAATATAGTTTAAATAATGACTATTTCCCCTAATTTTTGTGTGTGCTGTGCATTTTTATGCATTACAGCAGCTCACCAAAATGCTATCTAAATGCTATCACTAAACTCAACAGCGAGTCAAATCTTGTGCATTTCACAATGATGTACACTGCTCTTTTTCAGTCAGCATGCTCACTATAGAGCAGGGTTCCTCAAATCTGGACCTCAAGATCCACTTTCCTGCAGAGTTTAGATCGTACCCTAATCAAACACACCTTAGCATGCTAATCAATGCCAATCAATGTCTTTGGGATCATTAGAAAATCACAGGCAAGTGACTTTGATCAGGGTTGGAGCTAAACTCTGCAGAGCATTGGACCTTCAGGGCAAGATTTGAGGAAGGGGGCTATAGAGGCAGTAGACAGAAGGGCAGATCACTAGGTTTTGGAACTGAGCAGGTTTTCACACAGAGGTCGAAGAAGCAGCACATGATGTGTGTATGTCGCGGTGTGTTGATGCAAGTCATGTGAAAGAGTCTTAACACAGCGCTCATGAAACCTGAACCTGCTGTCTGGTTAGAGTAGACTGGTGTAACCAGGGGCAAACATTGTGCATTCAGTTGAGCTGGTAATGTATGGCATCACAATAGCAGGTTTATCAGCCTCTGCCCAGAGCAGCTGCACACAGCGGTGCATGAGGAAGATGATGTGCGTGTTTGTGAAGAAGCCAAACTTTCCTGCTATAAAAGCTTGTGCTGGAGGGACTGGAGATAATGCTGCTTTATCAAATCCATTACGACATATGCACACGCACACACACAAGATAAAAATGCATTTCTGTATTTTTTTGTGCAATATGAGCAGAGGACAGTGGGTAGAACACACAGAACCCACACACATTTTTCTGTTTTTCCTTTCTAATGTCTTTCTAATGAACTCATGATCACTGATGATTTAAAAAATAATTTGAATTCGCTTCAGACTTTATTCTGTACATTTTCCTTTAGGAATTTTACATTCATGTCCTCCTGGGAAAGGAGTTTGGAAGTCAAATCAGGTTGGAGTAAGACAGAGATGCAAAATTTCTCTCTACATCTACACAGTAATGAATAACACATACATTGGGTGTATTTTTGCTTTTTTTTCTATTCAACTTGTGAAGGTGCAGTAAATCGAATCATTAAAAATTCAGTTTAATTTGAACAATAATATGATATTTTTCCAGGCAATTAAGTTTTATTTTAAATTTATAAAAATATAACAATAATTTGAACAAATATACCATTAATACAGATGCTGTATCCATTGCGTTTGACATGCTCCCAACTCTCAAATCAACTATAATTTTCAATATCTCGTGCGACTAATTATTTTATTGGGCTTAGGCATTCATACACTATCATTCAAAAGTTTGTCATTGATGAAAACAGAAAGAGTTTTGAATGCAGCGCTTCATTTTAACAGAGATGCGAGATATTTGGAATTTTACATGTGCAATTCTTGAATTTGTGTGTATAGTTTTGAAAAAAAAGGGGACAAATGTTTGAAAATGTGTAAGCAGTCGAAAAAAAACTATTGTAATAGAGTGTTTATGAAAACAAATTGTATATATTTGAGTGTATAAGTGTGTAATTGAAATGACAACTGATGCCACAATATGCTGTTGAGCATTGCACATTGCTTGCTATTTCTCTTTTTGCTTTTTCGTTTGCTATTTCTATTTATAAAAATAAGTGGAAGAAAGTACACGTGCTCTCATGCCAACATGACCAGCAGGAAATAGCAACTGTAGCACACACACACACATTCTGGCCACAATGTATAAAGCCTTATTAAGCCAATTAGATAATAATGACAAGAGCAAAGTCACCATCATTAGCAGAAGTCTCCTGTGGCATTAATGCACCTCCTGTCTGTTTTGTTTAAGTGTGAATCGATAGCACTGATTAACCTCGTTTAATAACACATACTCCCCTGTGAACCTGATGAAGCCGGCGGTTCAATGCAGAGCATACAGAGATGGATTATAGAGGACCAAACCAGAAGTGCAGCTTATTGATCAATCATATCAAGACTGATGGTGCAGACTGTCAACTCATGCAGATTTTATTTCAGTCAAAGAAATGTTATTGTGCATAATTTTGTAAACAAGATCAATTTAGGTGTTAAACATTCTGGAAAATTATGAACAAGCTTTCTTTCAGTAATGTTAGTAGAATTTTGTTTAGTTTTCTGGTTTTAAATAATGTTCTAAAAACTTAAGCACAAACATTATTTATTATTTCTGGAACTTTTTTTTACATTTATCTAATGTTTTTAAAATGTTACTACTTGTTTCAGAACGTTCAGAAAACAATTCTGAAAACACAGATTTAAAAACAGACATCTGATCTCAGAGGATATGACTGGAAATGGAGAATAGATGTTGAAATTAGGTGTTATTTTATTTTATTTTACTTATTCATTAGTTTATTATTTATTAAGAGAAAGACCTGATGTTTAAAACATAAAAAAAGAGTAATGCAACAAGAAACAGCATGTTTTGACCCATGCAATGTATTTTTGGCTATTGATACAAATATACCCCAGAGACTTAAGACTGCTTTTGTGCTCCAGGGTCATATATATCTATAGTTTTTGATGAAATGTTGATTACATCATATCACCATAGTATGAGACAGGAAATTTGTTTTAATTAAAAAAATAATAATACAAGACGCTACGACAAGATGTTTTTATTGTTTTTTCATAGCCATAGGTTGTGTGCAGAACTAAATAATTGAACAAATTCATGTTTATGAAGCTTATTTTTCCTTCACTACATTCCAAAGCATGATATCTGACTTTTTACTCCACTTCATTTGAAGGACAATTATAGATTTTCCATGAAGATATTTTGTAAATTTCCTATCCTAAATATATCAATACTTAATTTCTAATTAGTAATATGTTACTTTAAAGATGATTTTCTCAATATTTAGATTTTTTTGCTTCCTAAGATTCCAGATTTTCAAATAGTTGCATCTCAGACAAATATTGTCCTCCTAACAAACCATACATCAATGGAGAGATTATTTATTCAGCTTTCAGATCATGTATAAATCTTAATTTAGAAAAACATATCTAAAAATGAAATCTAATAACAGCACACCTCTGATGAGACACGTGAAGCACAAATGCTGCAGGACGTTGCAAGCATTGAAGTTTTATATTGCATCTTTGTACAAATCATCAAACACTAATGATGATGATTCTTATGCATAAATACTGTATGTGTGTGCTCTTCATCCATCCGCCTATTTAATCAAGCTAAAACAAGCTGGGTGGGTAAGAAGCTCTGTCTGTGTGTGTGTGTGTGTGTGTGTGTGTGTGTGTGTGTGTGTGTGTGTGTGTGTGTGTGTGTGTGTGTGTGTGTGTGTGGTTAAAGGGTTAGAGGGTTACCGGGTTAAAGACTTTACGGGGGGAGTGTCACATTGGTTTATATCCACAGCATCAGAGAAGAGCCTCCATTCGCCTCTATAACCTTTAATTCCCTCGCTGCTCTCTGTGAAACACCCCTGCAATTATCATGCATCTCGCTGATATCTGATGCATAGAGACAAGCCCTTTATTTAAAGGGACAGTCCACCTAGAAATCATTTATCCTTCTTCCTGTCATTCCAAACCTATGACTGTCTTTCTTGTGTTGATGTAAGTATCATATACTGCCACAACTGATTTAAGAGAACTTAACAATTTAAAACCAACATGTATTTGGAAACTATATCTAAAAGTAAAAATGTAAAAATACAAACTATGCAATTGTTTAAAATGTACAAAAAAAAAAAAGATTTTTTTTTTCCTATATACCCCTAACATGCTTGGTTATATATATTCTTGTTTTTACAATATTCTTGGTTCTACAAGCTCTCAAATCTCATTATGCTTATTCAGATTTGATCACGAGATGAACATTAAATCAAACTTGAAGCGATGCAACTTCATGAGTCACGTTTGAATACGCATAAATGAATAATGAACAGAGCAAGTTTTTCAGCAAATAATACTGCTAATACAAAAATTACATATGATTTTTTATACAGAGCAAGATTCATGCTGGCTCCGGTTATGCTGCTTTTTAGTTCTTGTAAGTAAAACAGCTTGAAGGATTTTTTTAAATCTCATTTGCATTGCAGGAATGAAGTCATGCGGGTTTGGATCGACATGAGGGTGAGTAAATGATGACAGAATGTTATTTTTGGCTGCACTGTCCATTTAAAAAGCCTCAAGGAGGACATGTGGAGGTCTCTTGTAAAAACAGAGCGGCTGCTGAAGTGTGTTTAACACAAGAAAACCAGATCTTCAGCAAACACTACACAGAGCTCGTCTGACTTTCACAGAGATGCACGCCGTCTGCCGCTTCTCACAATGAGACAAACATATGACATCTCCTAAAGCAGAGCACAATTAGTCATCATGCAGAGAGTGTGTGTGTGTGTGTGTGTGTGTGTGTGTGCAGTGACAGATGGCTTTTCCACCACCCTCCTCCATCTCCAACATCCTGCTCCACAACATCATCATCAATCGAATAACTATTACTCAGAGCTCCTAACAAGCAAAAACCCATTTGCACTAATAAAAGGATGTAGAGAATGAAAATAAAGATGAGATGGTCTTCATACTGACTTTATACAGACAGACGTGCAATGCTTGGGAAACCTGTTTGGAAACAGTCATTATTTACATAATTCCACTGGTTGGTGCTACTGGTGCAGAAATTACACAGTTCACTTTTAAAGGGGCCATATTCTATTAGGTTTTTGACAAGCATTGGTTCTATTCTATTCTATTCTTTTCTATTCTATTCTATTCTATTCTATTCTATTCTATTCCACCCAAAAATTTAAATTCTGTCATCATTTACTTTCACTTCTGTCATTCCGTGTTGTTATTGACAACTAAAATTTCTTTATTGAAATAATTCTTAAATAAAATGAAATACAAATATTGGTTGCAAAACATAAAAATAAAAAAGTCCAGCAGTAAGCACATAACAAACCGACTAAAACTTAAACTTAAATTAAAATGAAAACGGAAAAAAAGCTAATTCAAGAGCTATGTCTTATTAAAGCTAATTCAAAATATTAATATCAATACTATAGTAGAATATAAATAATACTAAAATAACTCTGGAACTAATTGACTTTCATATTTTTTCTTTACAGTTTTATTGTTGTTTGTTATGGTTATATTGTACTGAATATTTATTTCTATTTTTTTTGTCTTTTTTTTGTATATAATGCTTTTGCAATATTGTATAAACACAATAATGCCAATAAAATCTTTTTAAATAATAATGTTAAAATATAATAATTAAAGGTTCATTTTTGGGTGATCTATCCCTTATCACTTCTAGGACACACATTTTCATTCAAACTCATTTTCTTTGCCAAGATTGGTGTCGTTCTTCCACTAGTAATCTAGTGTTGTCATGCAAGCTAATGTTTATAGCTGTGCAGTGATACACAGTACACTAGAGCTCCACTGGAGCACTGGATTAACCAATCAGATGACAGGACTGCAATTATAAGTCTACACATGGAATTCAAAACTAAACTGCAGATAAACCAAACATGTTTTCCTCTGTTTCTCTGATGTGTGTTGATGAATGGTAGCAGAAATTCAGGCCCACTCAGCACCTCATTCACTGAGCATTTAAGCACGTTAGCAGATTTCTAATCCTGAACTGAAGCAAATCTTTCATCAGCTTTTGTGCGCTGAGCCGGTTCCCCCGCAGCGGTGTTTGTGTGCTTTATCACCATCATTCATTCTGCCTCAAGGTCACACAGCTGCTGTTTAATCAGAGAGCTGCTTCAGAAGGCCGTCAGACGCGGGCCGAGCGCAGACGTCTGCAGGATTAGAGCAGATGTCAGTCAGGCCACATCACAAATACAGCAGCATTACGGGCCATTTGCTTTACTGTTTCCTGCAGCACTGTGGATGCTCAGAACTGGGCTTTTAAAGGAGGATTCAAATGAACTGAAATTCACAGAAATTTACAAATCTGTCATTTTCAACTACAAAAAAAGGATGTATTTATTTAAAACCATTCAAATAAAAGTTTGGGGTCAGTAAGATTTTGTTATTCAAAGAAGTCTCTTATGCGCACCAGGTTAAAGCGCAAAAAAAAACAAAAAACTTTGAATTGAGCAACTGCCAAGACAAAATCTGACCACAGAAGAGGAGTTTGTGGTAATATTGAGAATGCAATTGTGAAGTATACAGTATATTGTGCTCTGACACATTTCAGAATGCAACAATCCATAAAATCAAGTCTTTCTGTTCTGGTATTTGCTTAGTTTAGATCTCAGTGCATGAACACCAGCGTTGCATTTCTGCTTCAGAAATAATGCAGTGACTACTTTAAATAAAACAACAGCACAGGAAACGATGCACCGTGATTTCATATTCTCCTTCATGTCTTTGTTGTTCATGTGACGTCTCATGCATGAAAAGAAAGTTTCCTTTGTAAATTGCAAATATTGTAGTCATTGAACTACAATTTATTTTTTTTAAGATTATTGGATTATTGAAAATACTCTTTCTGTCTTTCTACTTCAATATTCCATGTTTTGGTCAATGTGTTACTTGCCATTTTTTGTAATTATTTAAGAAAATGACAAATCAGTTTCTTAGAGAAAACTGTTTTAAAGAAAATTGTTTTTCCAGTGCAGTGAAGAATGTGAAGGAAATCAATGTAAATGCCAATAATAAAAAATAATAATAATACCGTATATATTATTATCACAAATACAGCAGCATTACGGGCCATTTGCTTTACTGCTTCCTATATATATATATTTACTGCTATATATATATATATATATATATATATATATATATATATTAGGGATGTCCAGATCCGATCACGTGATCGGAAATCGGGCCCGATCGCGTGGTTTCAGACTTGATCGGAATCGGACGTTACCTCCCGATCAGGACTCGGATATATATATATTCTCATTAATTTTTAACACATCTTTTGTTATGCGGTGGCACAGAGTTAGACCCTTTTGACTCCACACAGAAACAGCGACGCGTGCGGCATGACATCACTTTGTTTTCAAGAGCTGGTGTGAATAAATATAGATTCAAACTCAAAGAGACATGATAGTTTGCGCATGACCTGATATTTCATTCGGACCCAGGATACAGCGAGAGGAACATCACAGAGCGCTAAACTCTCATGCAGTGTGTGTTTCATTCATACTCGAAGCCGGAGCGCGCTCTCGCGCTGATATCAGGAAATTCCTAATATGGACAAAAGCGTCCAGCTATGCTGTGGTGCGCACAGGAAAACAGAAACTTATGCAAACACGAAGACATTAATATAAGATCACGACAATAAATTGTTCTTCAAGTCATCTCCAGCAGGTGACAAATAAAGTATGAACAATGCAGTGCTGATTGACAAAGTATTTATTACAGTATAGAAACTATTCTGCATTATTATGTGATAAACAGTGTTTGTAGTATATAAACAAATATATAATATATAATATATATATAAACAAATCATTATTATCTGTTATTGTCCAGCATTTATAGATTTCTAAGCCAATTAAAAGCTAGAAATTAGAGAAAAAATAAAGTTGCCTATACTACCAGTCAGAAGTTTTTGAACAGTAAGCTTGTTAAGGTTTTTTTTTTTTTAAGAAGTCCCTTCTATTCACCAAGCCTGCATTGATTTGATCCAAAGTACAGCAAAACAGTAAGATTTTGAAATATTTTTACTAGCCTATTTAAAATAGCTGTTTTATATTTGAATATATTTCAAAATGTAATTTATTGAAGATCCTGGATCTGTTTTTTCGCTCTTCTTTATTCTTTTTTTATGTATTATAGAAGTATCGAATCGGGACTCGGTATCGGCAGATACTCAAAATCAAATGACTCGGACTCGGACTCGAAGACAAAAAAACCTGATCGGGACATCCCTAATATATATATATATATATATATATATATATATACAATTTATTTGAAGCATATTGCAAAATATTTATTTATATACAAATTCAGACAATGTTTAGAATGTAGAGGGGCTGACTTTATTACATAATTTGCTTAAATGTATTATTTCAACTTTAGTCCGAGGCAAAATTTTGAATTATGTTTAAATTTGACTTTAAACTGTTTATTTTTCCTGTAAGCACAAAAATAATGCCAAATGTAGAATATAAAGAGACTTATAATATTATGTTTTTAAGTGCATAATCAGCTTTATTTCACTGAAGGATTTCAGAATTTTTTAGAAATTCTGTTTTAGATTTACCTTACAATACCAGCAATGGTGAATTACTTACTGTATGAGACATTTATGATGCTGCTTTGGATATAGTTGACAACAAGGCAGCATACAAGGTTTTGGAACCGAGCTAAACACACACACACACACACACACACACATATATATACGGTCCTATCAGTGACTCGCTTACCCCTCTTCCTCCATCATCTCCTGAAGCTCCATGCATTTTAGCTCCACCCTCCTCTTCCTCTCATGGTCCAGAATCTCACGGTGAGCCTTCTTCACCAGGACAGGCTCAGCAGGGACTCCCTCTTCCTCCTCCGGCTCCTCTTCAGCTTTGGGATGTGTGACTGTGGGGGTCTCGGGCTGCAGCGGGACCCTGTTAGCGGCGTCCTCAGGGGAGGGAACCCTCGCCCCATCGTACATGGCCACGGCACTCTGACAGACACAAACACAGAGACACCAGATCCCAGATTAACAACGATTCAGGAAGTACATCACAGACCAGAGTTGTTTTAGAATTATGACTGAAACTAAAGGCATTCACAAAAAAAAAAAAATGTTTTCTTTAGTCACAATAAAATAAATGTTAACAGGAATAAAATCTAATATAAAAAACATATGTTATTTGAGCTAGTTTACAAGGAATTTCCAACATTTTCTAAAAATATTAATATAAATAAGAAACAAACCCAAAAAATTATTTAAAAAATATATATTTTATTATTAAACTTTAAAGAAAAAAATAAAAATGCAAAAAAAAAAAAACATAAAAAATGCAAATGAATAAAAACGACACAGACAGTATTTAGATATAAAAACTAGTAAAAATAATAAAAACATATTTACTAAAACTTTAACTGAATTGAAAATGATAATCAAAAATTTTTAAATAAAAACTAATTCAAAATATTTCTGAAAAGCTAAACAGTATCTTTTCAGTATTTCAGTATATCTTGAAGAAATCAATACTTTTATTCATCCAAGGATGCATTATATATACCTAAAGTGACAGTGGAAAAAAAATCCTGGTTTTTTTTTTTTTTTACTTTCCATTCATTAAAAGATCCTGAAAAAGAAAATGCATCATTGTTTTCAGAAACATTTGATGATGCACAACTGTTTTCAACAATGATGATAATCAGAAATGTTTCTTGAGCAGCAAATCATCATATTTTCATGATTTCTGAAGATCATGTTCATTTATCATGTTCATATATCAGATTCATAGTTTGCATTCATTAATATAAGCACAGTCCATTGACACATTAAAATCCGGCCAGTAATTCCCATCCACATAGAAGGTATTCTCACCTAAATGAATTGGTGTAATAAATTGCAGTACTTTTTGCTGAGACGATTGAATCATATTGGCTGCTGGCAATATACCACAAAAACGAGAAAGGGAGAGAAGCGTCTGGATGAGATCCCAGAAGCTGCGACTAATGGTCTCGTATTTCAAAATAGAGACTGAGTTCATTCTGAGCACATTCACTTCATCACTGTCACAGCAAACTCTCTTCCCTGCTGCACGCTCACATTTCCAGAAACATTTAGCTGTTTATCTGGATGTCAAATGCATGTCTGAAATATTTGCTTTATGTAGTAATATACTGTACATATCAATTATTATTAAAAAACGTTTAGCTTATCTTGAAAATTCAGAGGTGGAAAGTAACGAATTACATTTACTCGCGTTACTGTAATTGAGTAGCTTTTTTGTGTACTAATACTTTTTAAAGTATTTTTTTAAATCTGTAATTTTACTTTTACTTAAGTATATTTTGTTTAAAGTATTGTACTTCGCTACATTTTAAAACACATTAATTACTGAGTAAAAAAAAAAAAACAAAAAAAAAAAATCGCTCCCTGGAAACTACGTCAGTAAATAATGGGCAGGAGGGCAAACTGGCGCTAAAATCACAAGAAAGATGCAGACGGTCAAAACAGGCGTTAGTGGTGCAGACACCGCTGAAAACGAAACCCCGTCATATTCTGAAGTTGAACTCGAAGGAAATGAAGTGAACCCCTGGCTATATGTATGCTCTATTATGCAGTGTAAGCTGTACTTGCTTAGGAAGACCAAACTAGCAGCTTATAAAATCTCGACAAGACATCAACCCTTCGCAAGAATGTAGAGGTAAGCTAAATAATTGCATCGTTGCATTGGTGGTTAAAATGAAGCTTTGACATTTTAGCAAGAGGTTTTGCACAAATTAGCCAAAAAGACAGTGGTGAGGAGTGTGCTATATATATCATCTGCGATAATATCATATTTTTTGTTTTAATGATGTGCGCGCTTATAGTGCGTTCTTTCACTGTGTGATTCAGTCTCCTAAAATGCATTTAGAATCATAGGCGCCGATACCGTGGAGCACCCACGGAAAATACCGAGCACCCACGGAAAATGAGCACCCACGTGTGCCAGTGCCAGACTGCCAGTAGGCTACATTTATTTAAAATTAAACATTGCAGTTGGCGCTATGAAGCGTCTGCCACACTGTGATTGGTTATGTTGTTGTCAGTGACAGTGACATAACCAGTCGCATGCATGTTCCATATCCTATCCACCAATCACAGCGTCTCTGAAAACGTCCCATCCCCCACTATACAGTGCTGTGCGAGTATGTAATCATTTAATGCTTTCCGTAATCACTAATCATTAATCAGACTAAAATGGACAGATTTGTTATAAAAAAAGCCAAACCTATTAATATTGATATATCGACATTATTTTACTGGATCTAGTGGCTTTGGCTTTTTGTGAATAAACGTCCAGTATTTTTTCTCTTTCAAAGTTTTGTCTGTCATGTTCTTCCACCTCATTTCATACCCAGCAGTACGTTAATATGTAAATGTTACGGTACATTCCCTAGACTCCTTAAAGTTCGTAACAGGGTTTAAATGGGAACATTTTTCTGCTCAAGTATAGGCCTATATACGGTTTAAAAGAGGAAAAACTAATGGACACAAAAGTAGCCTACTTTTGGACAGAATACAAGTTCTTTGTTAAATACATAAAATAAAAAAATATTTTTTTAGCCTATATGAATAATGGATTCGAAACCTCAAAGAAAAGCCATGCCACTATCAAAAGAAACCTCGAAACATAAATGAGGTAGACATTCCCAGAAACTCATTATTTTAGTCGCAACAATCGGTTAATGGAAACGCTGTCCTTTCGCAATAGTCTTTTAATCAATATTTACAAAACATTAATTTCCCAAGAAGCTGAACGCATTAGCGGTTACGTGTCAGTTAAACTTTTCATCTCCAATCCTGTTTGTATTTTTGAGAAGTGACGCTGTTGTGTGTGTTTGTATCGGCCGCTGTCCATTAGCCTAAGGTTCTGAAATGCAATATTTTTTTAATAGCCTAGTCTATTTTTTTATTTTTTAAATGGCTTGCGCCCTTGAGCACCCACGGAGAAAAACATAAATCGGCGCCTATGTTTAGAATGATCACAAAATTGAAGATATAGGGGCAGAAAATTCACATATTTATATAATTTCATACATTAAATCAAAATCACACAAAGAATGCCGTCTTTTCCTCCAAAAATCATCATGAATATATACATACATACATATATATATAACAGTTCAGTAAACAAGTTAATTAAGAGACTTGCGTTTTAGACACCATATTGCCTTTTTTAGCTCTATTTCTACAACAGAAAATAATCCAAACACAGCCACCAAAGCACAGTTTTGCGTCTCTGAGCAACGTGACAGTGTTTCGTTCCTGAATGAATCAACCGTTTAAATGATTCGGTTCAATCGCAATGACTCACTTATTAACAGTGACTTGCTGACACATACTGGCCATTTTAATATCACATTTAAAGTATCTTTTGATTTTTTTAAATAATTAATTTCTTATAATTTCAAATGAGTATTCAACATTTTATGTTTTGTATATCAAAACATTATTCATGCATTTGTAACTGCAGGTTAAATGCATTCATGTCCTGCACTAAACAGTGTAATACATCTAAATGCCACTTCCAATGAATCTTCTGCATTTCCTCTGCATTAAAAGATGAGTTTGTTGATACTGATTTGCCTGGTAACAGCCCAAATGTTTTATTATTCTAAATAACTGATTCCTTTAATTAAAATCAACTAGTTTGAGATTAATAGACCTATACCAGGGGTGTCAAGCTCAGTTCCTGGAGGGCCGTAGCCCTGCAGAGTTTAGTTCTAACCCTGCTCCAGCACACATATCATGTAGTTTTCAAATAAACCTAAATGATTAGATTAGCTGGATCAGGTGTGTTTAATTAGGGTTAAATCTAAACTGTGCAGGACTGTGGCCCTCCAGGAACTGAGTTTGACACCCTTGGCCTGTCCCATTTTTGACTCCCTCCCACTGTTAAAATGTAACTAAGTAATTTTTACTATGAGTAAATTTTAAATGAGCTACTTTTTACTTTTACTTGAGTTGATTTTTAGACTGGTACTTTTACTTGTACTTAAGTAAAATTTCATTAATGTAATGGTACTTTTACTTGAGTAGAATATTTTTGTACTCTTTCCACCTCTGTGAAAATTATATATGTTTCATTGTTTATCCCATTATTTACAGTAGATAAATAAATACATAACAAATATTTCTATATATCTTATTAAACTGCAGTTATTCAACATTCACAAGCCAATATTTACTAGCAAACTGTGTGAAATATATGTAACAAAATTATTTTTTTTAAAGGAGTTCAGTGAACATTTATTTTGATAATCAATTAATTTATTATGGTAGATAACCATTCTAAAGAATGTTTCTATTTTATTAAAGAACATTCTTCAGCATTCACAGCCCAAAAATCTCACACACAAATTATGTTCAATGTAACAATATAAGGTAAAAATTTAAGAAGGTTAGCAAACATCTATTGTGATAATTAATTAATATTTTGATTATTTCTTCAATTAATTACAATGGATAGAACATCCTATATATATATATATATATATATATATATTTTTTTTTTTTTTTTATTATTATTATTAAAAATGTAATGCTATTAAAGCCCAATATTCTTCAAAAACTGTGTGCAATATTCATAACAATATTATGTTAAAAGATATCAAATGTATAAATGTGGGTTATGATATAAACGATCTGCAAAAATAAAAAAATAAAATAAAGATTTAAAATACAAATGTGAATTAACTGGACAAACTAAGAAATATGCATATAATTGTTTAGATTCAGTAGAAGAGACAACAGGAGTGCATAGGAAGTAGAGAGTGAAATATTCTGTTTCTCTTCTTGTATTAATAATCACACTTCAGAGCTGGGTGGCTAAAAGGCTTTGATTACAGATGCTTGTTTTCCAGCATGATGATGGAGGATGGCGTTCTTCGTGTTGTGTAGCACGCCGTGGATTGTGGGTAAAGTCAGGAAGCAGCGTAGAGCTGAACAGGTGGCAGAACAGCAGGAGAAATCATCACTGAATTCATTACACACTAAATCTTTGCCTCAGATATCTGCGACTCCCCATACATCTCTAAATGATTTCCCTTTATATTCATTGTGTCTCCTGACATGTGACCTTCGGTGGCTATAAAAGCAGTTTCACAGCACATGAAGCAGCCTACTGTACTGATTTATTCACTTCTCACATACTAAATGATATTTAAGTGCCCATCTCTATTAAAGTGAGTACAAACGAGCTGTGAATTACAGAGAAAATGTTAGAGACTAACCTGACCTTCATCATCATTCAAATAAGTCATTTCTTAGATAAACTACACCTAAAATGTTCATACTACTTAACAGATATCACTGAGGTGGTTTTTATGCAATATTGTATATACTACCATTAAAATGTTTGGGGTCTGTAAGATTATTATTTAATTATTTTCTCGTATTCATCAAGGATGCATTGAAGACATAATGTTCCGAAAGATATTTTTTTCAAATAAATGCTGTTCCTCTGAACTTTCTATTCATCAAAGTATACTGAAAAAATAAATGCTTCACAGTTTCAGAAATTATCAGAAATGTTTCTTGAGAGCAAATAGAATGTGACACTGAAGACTGGAGTAATGATACTGAAAATACAGCTGTGCATCACAGAAATAAATTATATTTTACAATATATTCACATAGACAACAGCTATTTTGAAGAGTAATAATATTTGACACTATTACTGTTTTTACTGTATATTTGATCAAATAAATGCAGCCTTGGTGAGCAAAAGAGACTCTTTTTAGACCCCAAACTTTTAAAAAGTCCTACTCCACATGCATATGTATCTTTACATACATATAAATCTTATTTTTGGATTATTAGAGGAAAAACAATGTACTGTTAACTCACTCTCTCTCTCTCTCTCTCTCTCTCTCTCTCTCTCTCTCTCTCTCTCTCTCTCTCTCCAGAGTATAATTAAAAACTGCTGAATATGGTCTTGCTTTGCTCCCATAGTCTCTACTTCATTGTAATTTGTGCTGACACCTTTTACTGCTTACTTTTGAGTCAAAACTGGACAATTAAGCTCTTTAATGCAGTGTCTGTCAAAACTTTAAGCAGCACAGGCTACTTCACGAGGATCAGCATTTTCCTGTGATACCTGGAGACTTGCAGAGCAAGTGAACTTTTACAACTCAAGAATGACTGAACAAGAGACTGACATCAGTCAGAAATAAGCTGAGCACAAAGGCACTCTGCACTAGCATTTTCAACAACATTAACTAGATTCACACATTTTCTAAAGGAAAATGCAAAAGTCGCCACTATGATGCTAAGGTGTTTTAGATGTTTTTTAAAGAAGTCTCTTCAGCTCACCAAGGCTAAATCTATTTGATCAAAAATACAGTAAAATTTTAACATTTTATTACAATTTAAAATAACTGCTCTCGATTTGAATATATTGTAAAATGTAATTTATTTTGATGATGCAATGCTGAATTTTCAGCATCATTACTCTAGTCTTCAATGATTTTTCAATGTTTTTCATGTTAGAAGCTAAAATGTGTTGCTATTAATAGTATGGATACTGTGGTAAAGTTGCATCGCCTAATAACATGCAGCTCTAGAGCAAACTGCCAACCTCCAGGAACTGAATCAGTGTCAATGTGAATTCAGTGTGCACCAGATAGTGGGCGGCTGGTCAGCAAAGATGAAGACTACAGCACAAGTCACATACTAAACCCAGTGGGTGTTGATAAACTCACAGATACGCGCTAGTGACCTGGAAGAGTCAATCTTATTCTGCTTTTGTTTCCAGGCTAAACAAATGAATATTTTGCTTTATATAACGCACATGACTAAAAATGATCCCAGTTTCATATATATATATATATATATATATATACATACAAAATATACAAGAGGCATTAGTTTCATATTTAGAGGATCATCAAAAAGAATTATTCCTAAAGATACTTTTTGCCTTTTCCCTAAATGTCATTCTGCTTCAGCCAACTTAATGATAATTCATGACTACAAATCATTACAATGATGATTAATGGCCAGAAAAAGAAAAAGGCACTTTAGATCTTGATCAACTCAACAATTCTCCATTCTTCTGCTTCTGCTTCTCTGAATGCAAAATGCATGATTTCTGCTGCCTGAAATCCCTCGCTCCAGCTCTCATCAGTGCAATCATGCGTCATTCTTCAAGGTCTCTTAAAGAGCTCTTTCTAACCTCAATCTATACTCTCACTCACTGCACTAATTCTGCCTTAGCAACCAGCAGCTGGGATACTAACTAGTGACAATGAGCGCATGCAGTCCAGCCCAGTGTGGATTAAATGGCTGAAAGTGGTGCATTTATTTCGGTGAGCCTGAAGAGAGTGAGTTAGAATAGCATTCCTGCAGAGCGCTCGAGACTGGCCTGGGATAAATCTGCAAAATGCAGAAACAGCAAAGAGACAGAAGGCTGCTAGTGTGTGCATATGTTTTTAAGACACAGTCTATGCACGATCACTCCCTTTAAAAGAGGTTCAACTCTTCCTTCAACCAGTAGAAATGCTGTTAATAATAGCATACAGGTAAGGGATAGTTCACAGAAAAATTTTAATTCTCTTGCCAATTTTTGTGGTTATCTTCTTGGTTATTCGAACGCTGGAGGAAGATTCCATCTGTCATTTTAAAAGCATTACAAGAACACTACATTTGAATGTTTCCTCAACGTTTAAGTAACTTGTTTCTAGGTTTGGTGACTGTTAGAGGAACATTCCATTTCATCATTTTGAAACTGTTCTAAAAACTTCATTTCTGAGTGTTTTTGAAACGGTCAAAAATGTCCAGTTTTTCAGCTTATTAAGAATGTTTCTTCTCAGTTCTGTGAAAGTTTGAGGAACATACCCATCTATCCTTTACATTAGGAGCATGCTACATTTACTGTTCTCTCAACATTTTTATATATTAAGAATGTTTCCTGTCAACATTATAATAACATATATCAAATATTAACCATAAGAACAGCATTTACTGAAAACAGAATTTTTTTTGCGACATAAAAAAGGCCTTTACCTTCGCTTTTGACCAATTTAATGCATCCTTGCTAAATAAAAGTAAAACATCTTACTGATTCAAAACTTTTGAACAGTATCACTATAATAATAATAATAATAATAATAAAAGTAATCAAGAATATACTTGTTATTAACTTAACCCACATGCAAATGCAATATATGCACAATAAATGTTATTGTCATGTGAATTAAAAAAGTAAGAACATGTGAAACTTATTACAAACTGGAACAATTTTATATATGTATCTGTCACCACATGTTATTATACAAGTAAATATTAAAGAGTTCAAATATATACATTGCAAAAACATACATAAACAAACTGTTTTTTATAGGCTATATGTCGTTTTAATAAAGATGCATAAATTCATAAAAATGAACTGTTGACATGCACTATATGGTTGCTGCATGTTATATCATATAAAAACTATTTTACACATGCTATAAACCTATCTACCCAGAGACAGTATGCACAGTATGTGAATGTCTAATTTTATTTGTAAATAAGTTCTATTATAGGAAGCATAATGTTTGTGTCGGGAGCGTTCCCTGTGCCTCAGAATGCCGTTTCAGTAGGCAGCAAACCAGGTTTTGAAACAGTTTTTGGTGAAAACACTCAAATAATGAAGATAAAAGGTGCCCAGGAGAGCATCAAATTGATCTTCGTGAGACAAACCCTCATTCAATGCGCTCCAGATGAATATCCTCAGGTCATACTGTATATATAACTACTCGAGACCCTCAATACTTACAGTTAACTGCAGCAGCTCTCCTCACAGACTGTGTTCGCTGTCAATAGTTTGATCTCAGACACTAGACTCATGAGAAGCTCAGTCAGGTGAAACCGAATCGGCTTGATTTCAGAGCCGTGGCCTTTAAAGACGGGTCGATCTCACAGAATGAAGCGAAAGAAAGACCCACGAGATCGAGCGCCTTTAACAGAGGACAGCTGTCCTCCTCCAAATGATTTTAAGCTTTATTTTTCTCATTTTCTTCTATAGAGCTCTCTTTAGTTTTGCAGAAACAAAATGAGAAATGACACAAAACTGGTTCTAGATGTTTTCTATTCACAGATAACCTGTTTTATCCTACAGCTCAAAAATTGAGTGTCAGCATCATCTCATGCATTTAAAAGACCAAAAAATAACGAATCATAAAGTTCAGAAGAAATGTGCTTCTATATGGTATTGCAGAACACAAAGATGATTTCATATCTGTGAGCAAACATAAACAGGTCAGTGTTCATTCGCAGGAATATAATGAAGTTCATAATGAAATCTGAGCATTTCACTGTTACAGCTGTGCACTACCACAACAATAATATTTTAAAAATATAAAAAATAATTAAAGATATTTATTACTATTGCAATAATACTACTCTCAAATAAAAAACTGAAATTAGTTATTAAGTATTTGATAATATTATAATAAAAAATATGACAATTAAAAGTGTTAATAATAATAATAACAATAAATATAATTTTATTATTTCAATTATAGTGAATTAAACAAATAAATACATTATTATACATTATTATTGAAATATATTAAAAACAAACATTATTTATTATGTAATTTAATTAATTATTATTAATGTTGTTTCTATTTTGACTATAAAAATAAATAATTATTTCAACAATATTAAAAATAAATCAAGTATTTAATAATAATAATAATAATAATAGTTATTTTTATTATTTTACAGAATAAAAGTAAGATTATAATACAAAAATGTATGGATGTAATTTAATTTCTTTGCTTTCAAATGCTAAACTTCATTCACGTTTTAAATTGGAAAGCATGAAAATCTGTGTAAATATGGAAAAATATCCCGGATGCCTGAATATCTGCACAGTTACAGCGTTCATTTGTTCATCATTTGATGCATTACTCACAATCACTAGAAAATATGCAAACATTGAAATCAAACTGCACAGCATTAACTGCAGCAGACGAACGGCGCTGAGGTTTGTAGAATCAGATTCTAATGCACCACATCTACAAGGAAAGACGTGTTTGCTGAACGAATAACACTGACCTGGTTTGCTACTGAAGTTGTGCTACTGTTTCATGAACTTCAGTTTAACCCTAACAAATTTTCAAGCTCAAACTGGGAGAAACATTACTAAAAAGAGCATCACATACTGCCTTCGGTCCATGCTGAAACACACACACACACATACTGCAGGCAGGGCAAGTTAAAGGGCGTCCTTTTGACTTTCTAGTGTGTAAATTTGCCCTGTGTGTATTTTTCTGAGAGTCTGAGCTCTGCAAACAAACATTCATCATATCGCCTTGACCGGGCACAGCACATTGACCCAGTACATCAATTCTCCCTACTGAAACACACACACACACACACACACACACAACGTGTGAATAAATCAGTGGTTCTGTTGGTAGAAACCCTTGGTAGAGTCGGCTGGAATAGATGAAGTACACAAAAATGAACAGAAATTCACTGTTTCATGAACACTGTGTTTACAGCAGTGAATTAAATCAATGACTGATAGAGCGAAAGACTATAATAAACGCAATGGCCACAAACAAACACTGTAATGAATGCATCACTTTTCACATTACACAGTACAAAGCAGCATGCAACGTGCATAATATCGCTGTAAAAACATAAAGTGACCATAATCAATAATCAATAAGAAAACTGCTTTTTTTGTTGTAAAAAGAGCCAATAAAATCAGCAGTGTTTAAGAGACTCCCATAGTGCCAAAGAAACTAAATGTAGCTCTGCAGGATTGAAGCGAAGGGCGTATTTGTTATTTTAACACTTGCCTTGATGTGTGTGAGCAGTAAAGATCACAGAGTAAAGATCCAGAGATCTTGAGAAAACCCTGGAACAACACTTTCCCTTCACTGACAGCCTTCAGAGATACTTCAGGAAGACAGTCATCACATAATGCATTTTGGGGATAATAAATATACTTACACTACCATTAAACACTTTAGGGTTGGTAAGATTTTTTAACGGTTTTAAAAGACGTCTCTTCTGTTTCCCAAGGCTCTCTAAATGAGATTTAAATAATAGCAAACAATGCACACTGGAGTTTCACATGCATTTGTATAGAAGTTTGTTTCTACCATGGAATAAGAATTAAAAAAAGGTCATTTCGACTTTTTATCTCACAATTCTGACTTTGACTTTTCATGCACAATTCTGAGTACATATCTCCCATTTTCTACCTTTTTCTTGGAATTGGGAAATAAACATTCGCAGTAATTTGATACATTTTTTTATCCAGTGACAGAAACAAGCTTCCATTCATTCATGCTCTTAATTTGAGAAAGGAAAAAACGAGCTTCATTTGACTTAGTAGCCAACAAGACAGCTTACTAGATTTTTGAAGAGCTTTATTTGTGCAAGTCATATGGGATATAAAGCATCTGCTGTATCTCACATATGACTGTTCTAAAGAGACGCACGCACGCACACAAATATAATTGAGAAATTTTGCAGAGCAAATGCAGAAAGTGATTTCTCTGGAGTATGAGGGTTATGGCTTCGGCCGCCACTTCGACATAATGAGTCCAACCACACTCATCCTCAAAGGCCAGATGTCCCTCCTATCTCTCACACACACACACACACACAGATCTGGGTCACAACGTCCATTAGCATACATTGAAGAACAAAGTTTGTAAACAAGAGCTGTGAAGGGAGCGAAAGAGAGGGAGAGCGATGAATAATCCCAAAAGCAGAAGTGAAGAGAATCTTGATTCCCACTAGTTTATTTAGACATGCATCGTCACTGGAAGACAATCTGATTCAAACATACCGCACTATTGCACTGGAAGGGTCTGCAAATGAACAGCACTTCACGGCTCCGCTCCAAAACCCTAGTGAGAAGTTGGCGTTTGCATTGGCTTTGAAATAGCATCACAGTTTTGGGCAATTTAGCTTGTTGCATTGCATTCTAAGATAATCTTATTTGTGAAAGTTGCATGCGATGTTGCCTTAGAGTTTAGCATCAAAAGGCAGAATAATTTGACCACCTACTGTTTGAAACAGCCTTCATAACAAGTCCCAAAATGCTGTCTAGGTAGGCAGCTCTGTTGGTTTGGAGTGGAGCCCATGGGCACATTGCGCAGGTCTGCTGATAATTGAAGATTACGCTTGATTGACTCCATGTTCAGGGTCATAAAACACATGCCGGGTATCCATTTCCAACCTTACAATTCAATCGGGTAAAGTCAAGTGATACAAAACAGCTAAACAGACAAATCTCAGATGGTTTAGACAGATGAATAGAGAGAGAAGATGGAGGCGGAAATCATTGAGCGAGGAGAAAGCAAGCAGCGACGACAGGAGCAGAAGCAATCTGAAAGAAAATAGAGGAGGAAATGAGTCGTCTTTCTTCTTCTACTCCCACAGCTGTGTTTTTATACTGTAGCTTTAATGGGATATTGAACTGTTTTATGATGTATGTGGGTGAGAGATGCGAGAATGAGCAGAGAGAGACTGTAAATTAGTACACTGCATACTATTTCAAATAAATGGAGTGAAAGTGAAAGTGTTTCTGTTAACTGCATCTATTAAAAATAATTTTCGATGATGAAAATATTTGACATTTTTTTATTAAATTGAATATTAGATGAAAAATGTTATCTTGGTAACGAAAGAAAGAAAGAAAGAAGGAAAGAAAGAAGTTAAATTACCAAAACTAAATTTGAAAATAAATAAATAAATAAATAAATATGAAACATATGCATGCATGAAAATGTATGCATAGTAAAAAATATTTTTAGGATTTTTTTTTTTTCATTTAATTTTCATTGTTTTCATTAATTAGATATAAAATAAGTTCCTAAAACTTCAACAACAACAAAAAATATATAAAAAAAATTATTACAAATATTTTATTTGATGCACTTAAACAACTAAAACTAAAATAAAATTAATATAAACTATATAGAGATATTTAAAAAAAAACTGCATTTAAGCTAAAATAAAAATTAAAAAACTGAAATTGAAATTAAACAATTAGCTGAAAAACCAAACAAATTAAAATGTATTTAGTTGCTTAACATTTTGTTAAGGTTCATTTTGAGTACTGAAATAACTAAAACTACAAATTAAAATTTGATTAAAAAAATACTACACTACAAAAAATACAAGTAAAAAAAAGTGCACAAAAATGGACAACAAAAGTACATTAACTTTATTAGTATCTAAGTGATTCCAAAATAATGCTGATGCCCACTATCTCAGAAATAACCCAGCGAGAGAGCGGAAGACGAGAGGACAACAGAAATGGGGCGAGAGCGAGATGGATGTTCAAAAAAAGAGCAGCCAGACTCACTGGGACTTTACAAAGACCAAAGTAGAACAGCAACAATGTGCCCATTATAGCAGCTCATTTAGAGTCTCCGCTAATGAAACATTCATTCATTCACATGCTCGTATTAACAGGAATAAGCGAGGAGGTCATACATGATGCTCTGCTGCGATTGGTCGGATTATATGTACAGTCTCCGCCCACGCTAATCAAATTAGCTACTAAAATTAAAGGATTTCTGCATCTTATTTGCATAATTATCACCTGGTGGATGATAAAATATGTAAAAAACATTAAGAAACCATCTGGAAACTATATAGAACAGCCTAGCAGCCATACAACTGCATTAAGGTTTTGAAAGAAGTCTCTTCTGCTCACCAAGGCTGCATTTATTTGATCAAAAATACAGCAAAAAGACAAAATAAATTTGAACTATTAACATTTTGTGTCCCATGTTAATATATCAGAAAATGTAATTTATTCCTGTGAACTTTCATCATCATTCCTCCAGTCTTCAGTGTCACATGATCTTCAGAAATCATGAGAATATGATGATTTGCTGCTGAAAATACTTGCGCTGCTTCATATTTTTGTGAAAACCGTGATACATTTTATTTTTCAGGAGTCTTTGATGAATGTAATGTTCAAAAGAATGGCATTTATTTGAAAGAAAAATCTTTGTTACATTATAAATGTCTTTACTGTCACTTTTGATCAATTTAATGCATCACTGCTGAATGAAAGCTAACTGTCAAAGCCACCCAAAAAATAAAAACAGACAAGCGATAAAAAATAAAAATCAATAATAATAAAAAATATCCTATTTATCTTCTCTACAGAGAAACAGATTTTCAGCAAAACCACCATATACCTTTTCTTACCAGCCAAAATATATAAAAATTCTTAAATCATTTTTACTTGTCTAGAAAATCCTTCTTGATTGAGTAAAGAGTACCGGAGGGATAGAGGGCTGGATTGCAGCTGGGGTGTCGATGTCTAATAGTGAAGTGCGTTGAGAGATGACTGTCTATGTGTATCCACAGCAACAGCAGGATTCGTTTCTAGCGTATAGAGAGAGTCTGTGACAGGAAGTTCAAGGACAACAGTGCTGCAGCGACCCGAGCATCCGACAAAAGCAGAACATGACGAAGGTGTTGAGAGAAACACAACCTACTTCTGATTAAACCTGTTAAAACTAAAACAAGCAAGAGCCCATGCTTTATACGGTCTTCATTTTGAGCCAACTGGATTTGGAACGCAAATTTGAATGCAAAAAAAAAACATTACTTGGCAAACAACAGGACAATTTTTGGAAAGAAATTAATAGTTTACATTGGCAAGGTTGCATTAAACTGGTCAAAAGTGTGTGTTTTTATAAAATGCATCTAGTAAAATAGATTTGTGTACTGTTACATTTGAAGACATTAATTCAAATGAAAAATTATAAATCAATTATACTTTGTATAAATATTGAATTTGTTTTATTCCTTATAAATAAAGTTATATTTCATGCAAACAAAAGGTAAAGTTTTGAAACTGAGGTACTAATGTGGATCATTTTTTACCAGAAATGGAAAAATAATTAAAATTCATAAAAAAATAAACATATTATGTGGAATCATGTAAATATATATAATTATTTATTTATTTTATCTATTCGATTCCAAATAAATGCTGTTCTTTTGAAGTTTCTTTTCATCAAAGAATCCTGAAAAATAAAATTTATTACATTTTTCACAAAAATATGAAATTCAACATTGATTATATTAAGAAATGTTTCTTGAGCAGCAAATCAGAATACAATGATTTCTGAAGATCACGTGACACTGAAGACTGGATGAATGATGCTGAAAATACAGATTTGATCACAGGAATAAATTACAATTTATAATATATTCACATAGAAAATTGGTGTTTTAAATTGCAAGAATATTAAAAAAAATTTAAAGGTTTTTACTGTATTTTTATTAAAATGAATGCAGGCTTGGTGAGCAGAAGGTGAAAATAAATGAACACAACAGAAGTTCACCCGGTTGCAGGATTTTTGATGCGATCTTACTTGGACCAGATAAGACGTGCAAAGACACATGAAAGATGTGCATTCGATTAGAGCAGGGCTGAAGATGGGAGGATTATCCATTAGATGTTACTTTCCTTCCCTGACAGAAGCAGATAAACAAACAAAAAAATCAGTTTCTTAAAGTACCTAAAGGTTCCTCAAAAGGTTCAACCAATTTGGGAATCTGGTTTAGAAAGACACAAATGCTGACAGAATTTTTGCTCTTTAAATTTATGATTATTACATAATCCAATATTATATGAGCACATGTTCCATCCCAGCTGCTTGGCATTAGTAAGCATGAAGGGCAAAGGTTCAGTGATAATAAATGATGAAGAGAGCCAAAGGGAGACTGAGAGAGCATTGTCATGTGAAATGAGCAGATAGAGAGAAAGAGAGAGAAAGAGAGAGAGAGAAGAGAGAGAGAGAGAGAGAGAGAGAGAGAGAGAGAGAGAGAGAGAGAGAGAGAGAGAGAAAGATCAATCAGCAGACAGTTGATTTCCAGCTCTATCCGCTCTGACCCTCAGCATCTGTGATGCGGAAAACAGCAATTCTCTCTCTCTCTCTCTCTCTCTCTCTCTCTCTCTCTCTCTCTCTCTTTCTCCATAAAACATCCTCCAAAGGAGAAATAAGTGAGTGAAGCAGAATGAACGAGAAAATAGACTATTAAATATGTGATGGGTGAAAGCTTTTCCATCTCAACAAATATCAGCATTTGCAACCTATGCTGTAAAACAAGGCACTGAACGAGCCAAAAACGGCTTTTAAGGAAAGCGGTTTCTGAAATTTCTGATTATTATCAATGTTGACAACAGCTGTGATGCATCATATTTTCATGACACATTTTATTTTTTGATTAAAAATAAATGGAAGGTTTAAAAGAACACTATTTATATGAAATGCATTATGCATTTATTGTCAACCTAATGCACCCTTCCTTGCTCAATACAATTATTTGTTTCCTTCAAAAAAGACCAATCTTTTGAAAAATAGGATCAATTTTGATTTCATTTGAATGCATGTTGAATATGAATGCACTGCACCGACCCACCCAGTGAATCAAATAAACTCTCTTTCTGTCTCCACGTCTGAACGAGTGAGGACTTGTTCTCGGCTCTGATTCATAATCCCAGCGCTGTTGTGTTATGATGCTGATGAGATTATATCTGTGCACTCGATGATGGGGCGTCATGTCTTAACTAGCGTGTGCTTTGTGCACTACCCGTCTGTATTAGTATATCTAGAGTACACTAATGAAAACACATTAAAAATTATTACTTCATAAATGATGACGACAGAAGTTTATTTTGGTTGAACTGTTCCTTTAAGTCACTCACCAGCTTTTTTTAAATGGTTCTAAGGGTCTGAACCAGAATGGAAAATCAATACCGCTCTGAGCTGGTCTTTTAAGCAGGGAAGTCAGATCTTTGTTTAAGAAGCTTTGTGAGGACATAAATCAGAAATGATCTCCAGCGTAAGAAGTAAATCTGTCAGATCTGTGTAAAGTCTTTTAATCTAGGAGGATCGTGTGCACTTTAATTGTTAACAAGTATCATGAACAACTAACTAGAGCGCACGGTGGACAGACACTCACAACACCTCTGAAACAGAAACACCTTCACTCCTCTTAATGAGAGACACCACAGGACCAGTTCAGATAAATAAAGCATCTGTAGCTGCCAGTGAATCAGTGCTAATACAGTCGTACAGAGTGACAGACAAAATACAAAGAGAGTCTTTCCATAGCAAACACCCTTAATCATATAGACAACCACATAGCCACATCCTTGCAGCCACTCGCTGACCTAAACATGCTCTTCACCCCACTGTGTTCTGGAGAAATGATGTCTGTGACATTTGAGTGTTATGAATTATTGATCAAGCTGAAACAGTACACCATCATTAATGTGTGTTCAGATTCTGACACACAAACAAGAGCTTGCTATGCTCACATGCTAGCATATTGCACACTACCTTCTACACAATGTATACACTATACAGTTAGTTTTTAACCTGTTAACTGTGACTCACATTTTTGAACATAGACTTGAAAGTGCTTGATCCAAACCTAAATTTTTATAATTCATGACTGAAAACATTTTGTAACATGATATTGATGTACCATTTTCACGGTAATGCAATGTTTGATTTTAAAATGGGTTTCAAGTTTTCAAGTGATGTATCATTTCTGATGATTTCGAAAGTGTGAAAAAGGTCAAAGGTCAGAACTCCTGTTATGATGTAGATTTTTGAGGTGCACTCTTGCCATTAATTAATCTGTTACTTCTCCTACATAATTATTTTACAAAAAAGATTGGTAAAATATCTATTAAGGAGCCTTAGACGTTTCCAACGACATACAGTTTGTCATGATTAGATTAGGATTTAATTGTAATATAGTGAAGTTAACATAGGTGTCCCGTATACGGGACGTGGTGACAGTTAACAGGTTAAAGAAGACAAATAAATAATGCATTTCTTTTTAAAAGTAGTCTGCAAAAGTGGTATGGTAGTATTTCAATAGTTGCCATTGCAATACTATTATAAGTGTTTCATATAATATTTATAAAAAAAATTATTCAATTAACAAAAATGTTTTAGTTTATAATTACAACACTGGATGGTGTGCTGTCACATATTGCTAGAGTCTCTATCAGTCTAATTCACAGTTTGGTTTCCTGGGAGAGAATGCGAGAGCCCTCTGTTTGAATCACTTCCTGCCCGGGATCCTTTGGGAATTCTGTCCTCTGCTGATCTGGATCACGGAAAAGGAAAGTCAAACTGTGCTACTAGGACACAGCTGCTTGTCTTCGCACTGAGCGTGGAGCAACAAGGGCTTTCCTCCAGTGATCTCCACCCGGCCGACCTACATACTTCAGGAGGAACCACAAAACTCACCGCAAATCAGCACAAACACCAGCCACACGATTCTGTGCTGCCCACAGAAACACAACATGCTAGCAACTGCCCAGAAAACTATAGCTACTTCATACTTCTTCTTTTTGTGGAAACAGTGATGTATTTTCAGGATTTTTTGATGAACAAAGTTCAGAAGAACAGCATTTATTTGAAACTGAATTTTCTTGTCACATTAAAATGCCTTTACTGTCCCATCTGATCAATTTAATGAATCCTTGATAAATAAAAGTATGAATCTTACTGAGCCCCAACTTTTAAACAGTAGTGTTCTTATACAAAAGGGATTGTTTTTGATATTAAGTGAAAAGCAAAAACATTTCAACCACAAAGTCTCTATATGGTTCTCTAACCTCATTTAAGGTACAGTATGGAATAGTTACAGCTAGCGGTTACAATGGGAACTGCAGTCCAAATTCAAAATATTGGAGAGCGTTGTTTCTTCCACCCCCAATCCGAGACTCAGCTCTTACACGGGTTGCCAGATTAAGACAACTGACACTTGAAGAAGATGAGCCTTACACTGTAACTTTATGAGTTGGTTTAGATGGACACCTTTATAAAAGGATGCCGAGGATCTGTGATCTCTGACCCAGTTTGCTTGCTGGCCTCCATGGCTGCAATACGCTGTGTTTTCACGTTGCTAACTCAGTTAGCTGGATTTGATTATTAATGATTTGGCATGATCTTGGATTGGTTGGTACTTCGAAGCTCCTCCCGGAGTTGCAACAGGTCCGAAAGCTTAAACCTGCTTGGGAGCGGCTTATTTCATGTAAACAGGATTAGACTGCATCTTTTTAAGCAGAACTGATACTAGCTACCACCGCTACTTTATTAGTAGAGTATCCTACTGATACAGGGACAATAATTAAAAATAATAATCATTTAAAAATTAATTTAAAGATGATATAATAATGTGTAGTCTTAAGACAGCCAGTTTTACTCAATGAAAGATTTATTTGTTATTAAAATAATTACTTTATAATTGTATTAATTAGAGTCTTACAAACAGATAATGTAGAGTCGTGCATTTATGTGAGTGATGAAGGCTATTATGGGAGTGGCCTGATGGATCACAGGAGATGCAGATAACGTGATCTTGACCCGTAGGAAACTTTAATTAATGCCATCACGTAACAAATCTGTTCAAATATAAAAAGTAAATTGAAATATGAATTGCTAATTACTACATTGAAATAAAAATGTAAAGTCTGTACAAATATTGGAAGTCGTGAATATAAATAATTGGGAATCATGTAAAAAAAAAAAAACTGTCCACATTTTCATTTATTTATCATAACATTTATGTAGTTTTCTTCTCTTGGCTGTTTCCTTATAAATATCCAGAAATTTGTCAAGTTTTTCGTCAGGTGTCTTTTTAATTATATGATGTCATTACGTTGCTGTCTTGCCGCCAGCCAATCGCTGCACTGCTGATCCCTTTGGTAGCCCCTTTTAAACCAAACCATGAACGCACAATCATCTCCGATAACTCAATCCAGCCATACTAATCATCAACAACAGGTTAGCCGTCAACAACAGAATTAGCCAGATCCTGATTAGCGCGATGATATCATCTTGGATGTATTAAGCGAAGGACGCACCCCAGGAGTGTTGAAATACTACTGGCTAAATTGGCAGAGGGCGGAGTCCAAGAGACCAAAACAAAAACGGACATTCCGACATGGAACTTACATTTCAAAATAAGGAATTCATAGTTTGGAGAAACAAGTACCTGAACTTTTAAATATCTGCAAACATATTATGGTATTTTTTATGCTTTAGTACCATAGAGCACCTTTAATCTATCAAATTACTGTCTGAGATTTTGTGTCACCCTCCGTCTTCATCTATTTTCTGTATTTTTCTAATTTCACAGACTCTCAGGCTGGTCTCCAGGTCGGGTGTTTCTTGGGGAAGGAACACACACCAATAGTAGGCAGTTTTACCCTGACGGAAAGAGCAGCAGGCATGAAATTTCCCTTGCTATTCCATGACTGGATCTCAACCTTCCTCTCTCACACACTTTGTGTGGCATTTAATTGAGCAGGAGGCGGCATGCTCACAGAACACAAATGAACGGCGGGTGAAGGTTTGGCCTGCAGTGATGGAGAGTAGCTAACTAACAGCAGCGACGCTACTAACTTTAATACATCTTTCAGCAGTGTGACGGTGTCTTCACTGCTGCCTTTTTAAAAAAGCAATTTTCCAACATGTAGCAGTGTACTGTGACAAAACAGTAAATCACTTTTTTTTTGTCACGTTATATTGCATTTTTCAGTCAAGGGAGCTGAATAATCAAATACGTATTTCCTAACACACAATGCCAAGTCTAATGTCTATACAATGAAGCAACATTGTGAATAATACAATGATTTAAGGTAGTTTTCTAGTCTCATAATAACACACAAGTATGAATTTATGAAATTATAACTGGCATTATAAGTGGTTTGATTAATTTCTGTAAAACAGTTCAAACTGTCTGTTTCAATGAATCATTTCTGATTTCAGATTTATAGCTCAACATACACTCACTGGCCACTTTATTAAATACACCTTGCTAGTACTGGGTTGGACCCCCTTTAGCCTTCAGAACTGCCTTAATTCTTCATGGAACAGATTCAACAAGGTGTTGGAAACATTCCTCAAAGCATCACGCAGTCGGCTGCACATCCATGATGTGAATCTCCCGTTCCACCACATCCCAAAGACGCTCTATTGGGGTGAGATCTAGTGACTCTGGAGGCCATTTTAGTAGAGTGAACTCATTGTCATGTTCAAGAAACCATTCTGAGATGATCTGAACTTTGTGACATGATGCATTATCCTGCTGGAAGGTACACTGTAGTCATTAAGGGATGGACATGGTCAGAAACAATGCTCAGGTAGTAGATCAGCAGTTTTTGAAATACTCAGACCAGCCCGTCTGGCACAAACAACCATTCCACGTTCAAAATCCCCTTTCTTCCTCATTCTGATGCTCGGTTTGAACTTCATCAAGTCGTCTTCACCACATCTAGATGCCTAAATGCATTGAGTTGCTGCCATGTGATTGGTTGATTAGCAATTTGTGTTACCAAGCAATTGAACAGATGTACCTTATAAAGTGGCCAGTGAGTGTATACAAAAATATAAAAGTATTCCAATTGAGTAATTACTCAGTCCCTAATTTGGTATTTTATATGCTTTAAATTGTTTAAATAAAATATGCACCAGTGTTCAAAGGTTTAAGGGAAGATTTGTAACAAAGTTTATTTATTTATTTATTTTTCTTACATAGGTTGCATTTATTTGATAAAAATACAGTAAAACCAGTAATGTTGTGAAATATTATTGCAAATCAAAATAACTGTTTTCTACGTGAATATATTTAAAAAAGTAATTTATTCCTGTGATCAAAGCAGAATTTTCAGCATCATTACTCCAGTCTTCAGCGTCACATGATCTTTCAGAAATTAATACATTCTGATTTGCTGATTATTACATCAAATGTTAAAAACAGCGTTATGTTTTTGTGATACAATTTCTTTCTATATTTTATTTATTTGAAATAGAAATCTTTACTGCCACTTTTAACCAATTTAATGCATCCTTGCTAAATAAATCATTAATTTCTTACAAAAATCTTTATAAGATTTTATTGTATTTTTCATTAGATTGTATATTATTTATTTATTTGCATGTTTCTTCTTGCATTTTGAATCTTCTGGGCTATAATGGCTGTTCTATTTGGTTCCTATTATTGTAAAAAATCCTTAAAGCCAAATCAGAGTACTTGCACAAACAAAGATTAAGGCAAAAAAGGATTGCCTGCTACTCTCTTCTCACCAATCTGTGGAAAACAACACAACATCCATCACATACAAATGATTTAACACTCCCACAGAGCGCTATACAAGCGGGTGTGCACAGGGCATGCATGTGTGCGTTCTGCATGTCAGCTGTGAGTGTATTGTGACAGATATCAGAGACAGTGAGGTTATGTTATTCACCAGCCGCGGGCTCAGCTCAGCTCACATGAAGTCATCTTCATTTGCTGCAAAAGGTCAGACAGCCCTTCTCTCCACCCGAAGGCATATGGACGCAAGATTCGCTCTCTGCATCCATTTTCGCCAGCTGCTGACCTCGCTCTCTGTCTCTTTGCATGGTTGGAGGATCATCACAAAGTCAGGTTTCTAGCAGGTTCCTCTCAGATAATCATATCATCACAAAATTCACAGCTCCTGCTCAACTGCCTCTGCTTTCTACAATACAGGAGATTTCATTGGGGGAAGCTAAAAGCTGCAAACCATTTTACATTCTGTACACAGTATGACATATTTCCAAGTGGTACAGAAGACTGAATGGAAAAACTGTAAAAACATTCCCAGTCTTCAGTGTCACATGATCTTCAGATATCATTTTAATATGCTGATTTGCTGCTCAAGAAACATTTTATGGTCCTACTCCCTCCACAGATGATATAAATACATATAAATACATTTAGACCACTTAACATAATGATTGCTTTTGGGATGTGAGGAGACTTTCAACCAGCATAACAATCAAATCACTAACCCTGCTTTTAAGTCAGATTGTGTCTACAATTGAAGAAGACCACATTTTTTGAGAAATTAATGCATAAATCTGGATATTTTCAAAGGGTTCACAAACTTATTCCACTGTATGCCAAACCATTTGACTTTAACCTACACACGTGCATCAAAATGTCTCAGAAATGTCTCTCTTCCTCCCGATCTGAGCATCAGTTGGATCGTTTGTTCGTTATCGAGCTCTAAGAGCAGAACACTAGTAAGTGCCCTCAATCTCTATACATCAAGATTCTGATAAAAAATGAAGTGCCTCTTTTGTCCTTTAATGTGTGCTGATCCTATGTTTCCGAACATAGTAATAATTCTAAGATCCATTCTATGAAGGGCACTTGGATGTCTCTGAATGTTGTCATTAACTTCAATTACAGAACATGAGTAATACGCCGTCTGACAGCACACACATGATAACATTCAGAAATTTCATTTCCCATCTTTATATTTGAGATCGGACTGTGACATGAAACCCTATATATACCAAATCTGAGCAATGGTGGGCGGAGTTACTGCCAACAAGACTGACTGTTTAACCTCAGTGTAAACAGACAGAAAATAAACATGTAGAAGCCAGCATGAAGAGTGTGTATTTATCGGTCTGTCTCTGCTGCTCAAGGAGTGTTTGTTCATTTTATTGTCTTCTCTCTATAACTATTCAGCAACAGAATAAATGATGAATATGGCCGTTCTATTATAACCAGAGATAATGAGCAGGTCATGTGATCATGTGAGCGTCTGATTAGAAGCAGGACTGGTGTAGACTCTACAGTGAGGCTTGTTGCATTACAGATGGTTTCTGTTGAGTACCATCTGTGATGTAAATGCAGCACATTTTAGTGTGTGTGTGTGTGTGTGTGTGTGTGTGTGTGAACACCATATGAGAAAGCAGAAATATCTCCAGAGAGAGGGGAGGTAAGTTCAGTGGCGCTGTAAGAGCTGTCCTGGGCTGTCAGTCAAAACATCACACACACACACACACAGTGAACAAAAAAAAGAACAGCTGCCCACATACTTTTTTTTTACTTTATGCATGTTTGATTATCATTTAGCACCAAGTCAACAACCACAGCTATATTCATACCAAAAAAAAAAAAGTAAACATATTAAAGAAATAAATAAAAAAAAATCAGTTTCATGAGGAGTTACAAACCCACAATCCATTAAAATACTGTATGCTTCAAAGATCCTGGATTCTGTCATAAGGGGCATAAAACAGCATCTTCACCCATCAAGAAAAATGTGTGTGTGTTAGTATGGAGTCTTATTTTATTAAAGCACTGTTTAACCCTGTCTGTTATTTAGGATGTGACGTTGTTGCAATCATCATTTTTAGGCTTTACATGCTGCACTGACATACACACAGCGCAAATGATTTTCTCACTCAATACTTGTGTCTTGTTCTCCAGTACAAACATTGAAACATCTTTATATCAACATACATTTACTTGAGAAGGAAACTGACTTGAAATATTTTTCAAAATTAAGTAAGTTTTTGCCTATAAAAAAAATAAAATCCATAAATGAAGCCGGAAAATAATCTTGTTTTCTTACCCCACTTTTTCTTGTTTTATGCTTAAAATAAATCTATTTTGATACATTTTTCAGAAAATAAGATTTAATTGCTTTATTTATATTGAACGTAGACCAGACAGATGCTGCGGTGATGTTTGAGGACTGCTACGCCTCTAATTGTTTTTGGAAACCTGATTCGCTCCACCTGATCTGTGTGTGTGTGTGTGTGTGTGTGTGTGTGTGCACTCTCCTGAGCTCCTGAGACAGACATGCTCCTCCATTATTCAGAGGAAGACAGTGCAGATGTACAGATCTCTGAACACACACACAGGATGGAGAAAAGCACAAATGCGATGGCTTCAATATCTCAGCTATCTCTCATAGAGAGCAATAGAGGACAAACTGAATTTCGCTGGCAAAAAAAATCCCAGTAATCTCACACGCATCTCCTCTAGAGTTTCAGAAGTGATCTCTACACTGTCTGAAACTGTGCGATGATTTGCAGAAATACCAACATTGTAAAAAAATTATTTTCTCCCTCAGTATTTTAGTCTCGTTTTCCAGTACAATAGCATTCAAGATACATTTACATGAAATGTAAAATGATCTAAAATATCTTGCAGTGCACAGAGGAAATAAATGCAATTTATGAAAGTGAATAAACATCTCATGATGTCAAACACATGCTGTCAGAAGTGATCAAATAATACTGTTTTACAATTGAACTTTGACTTCGATGCGACTCAAATGATTTTATTTATATCCTGTTTTGGCATAGTCTGTCTGATACGACCTTTGAACTCAGATGAGCGGTCCAGATTGCCCAGAATACACTGAGCAGCGAACAGCAAGACTGAGACGATATATATTCGAAATATATTCTTTTGTGTTTCATGGATGAAAAGAAGAAAGAAAGTCATACAGTTTTGAACTTGATGTGATGATTTTATTTTGAAATTCACTGGGTGAACTATTCCTCTTAAATGAGTCCAAACAGCTTGTTTGATCAATAAGATGTTCATAACTTCATACCATTGCTTCCGGCTAAAATTTTAGTCCATAGCCAATAATAGCACTTCTTCCAATGGAAAAAGTCTTCTGGTCTGAATTAGGAGAGACATCTGCACAGAAGCACCATTTTCAAGCCAAAACAGATCTTGGGTGACTTGAGGTTGAGTACATTTTCAGCAAAATTTCCATTTTGGAGTGAACTGTTCCTTTAAGTTAGCACCATCAAATCTTTTAAACTAGATGAAGCAAGCATGCCTATATATTCAATCTTTTTTAATTGAATTATGTCTGTGAGATAATCTGCATTTCTATCTTTTTTTAACAGACAGAAATAGCAAAAAAGGTCTACATGCATTACTGCTAATTTTTCTGCCATTCTAATAGCAAAACTGCTGTGAAATTCTCAAAATAAATAGACAGGAATAGACCAGGAAAAAAGAGACAGAAGCCTGCTGAGAGTCAGCATTCCCATTTAGCATTAAACACACTCCAGTGTACGGCTATAGAGGACAGACATATGCTGGAAAACACACACACACACACACACACACACGTTAACCAGCCCCCCGAGGATCTGTGTGCCCTTCGGGGGAACGGCGGATGCCGGGAGAATTAGGATGGCACGAGAAGACACTTTTGAAAAAATGGAGGCTGAGAGAAAAGAGGAAAAGGTGGTGAGAGAGACTTAAATTCAGCACCCTACCTACTAGTGCAATCACATTTGTTCTCTCTGGCGCATTCATACATTAAAAATGCACATTTTTGTACTTCATCTTACGGGCAGGTTTAAAAACCCATTCGTAAAAGAAAGGAATTGGTGAAATATCTACATTGTAAAAAAAACCAAGTTGCAAATATTACTGGAATATGTTTTGCATTCTTTCTACTTCAACATTTCAGCTTTCCATTTCCTTGTAATTAATCATGAAATGCACAAGCAGTTTCTGAATACAAAATTGTTCAGTGTTGTGACAATATAATGAAAATTTGATTAAGCATATAAACAGTTACTTTTCATTTTTGCCTGCAGAATGATTTATTCATAGTATCTAGTAGTAAAATATCTATAAATATACACGATTTCGCTGTATAGTGTGTGCTTTAATGAGCTTCGAAAAGCTTAAAAAAACATGAAAGTGCTACGGGCTATGCCTGAAACTAAACTACCTTTATACCTCTTTACCTTGACACGTCTATTTACTAAACCCTCTCAAATCAGCCTGCGTGCTGCAGCTGATATAAATCTACATTACTAGGCATATGCAGACTAAAACGGCACCTTGGGAAACATCTCTCAACCAGCCTTGGATAACTAACTCCCCTCCATTAAGTCATGAGTGCATTCGTCTCTTTCAGAGCAGCCAGTGACCCCAGAATAAAGAGAGTGTGGAGAGCTTCATGTAAAGGTGAGACGCTCACACACCTCACTGAGATGTTAATAGCTAAAACACAGACAAATCCATCTCTACAGCTTTACCACTCAAAAACAAAAGCATAGGAAGAGATACTAAGGTTTTAGTAGTGCTTTATCATGTCTATGTTACACATCATTCATTAAGCAACAGGAATAAAAACAATAAAGCATAAATATAAGAAGCTGTGCAAGGTAACTATGTATTTAAAATGACAGTTTTTGACGTATTTTTAACGTTGAGACCAAACGCTTTTAGAACATTCTCTAAACATCATGATGATGTTATTTGTAACTGAACGTTCTAAGAGACGTTTTTGTAGCCTTTATATATTGTTCTGATCATGACAAGAAACTTTTACGTTTTAACATTTTCAGAGCGTTAAAAAAACGTTAAAAACAAACAAACAAAAAAAAACTTATGTCCGTCATGATTTATTATGCTTGCTTGCTTCTCTATGACTCGGATCAGATTTCTAATGATGATAACCGTCACAAACCAGCACTAGAGCGTTATTTGACCAAAAACTCGAGCTATTATATAATTCAAATCAATAAATACAACGAAATGCATACAATTCTGAAATACATTCATCCGTTCCAAACACGTCTTATATTAGTATCTAAATAAAAAAAAACCGCCGGTTTGTCAGACGGACAGGATGAGAGG
Organism: Carassius carassius; assembly: GCF_963082965.1. NCBI lineage: Eukaryota > Metazoa > Chordata > Actinopteri > Cypriniformes > Cyprinidae > Carassius > Carassius carassius. The sequence goes on from NC_081759.1 coordinate 2,182,580, forward strand.
GCGTTATACACGGAAAATATACAAATGAAATGTTAATTATGTATGTTTTAATGACACGGGCTCATTAACACGGTGTAAAGAACAAAAGAATGAGCGTGTTGAAAATAATCGCGTTTAATCACATTAAGAGCTTGTAGCGCCGCGGCGGTTATGTGTGTTTGATGTGTTATTTCAGCGCTGTTATCGCGTGTGTTTGACGGGAAGCGGTGAGTAATCTTACCGGTTGGTCGTGTGGATGTAGACCCGGCTGGCTGAAGCGCGTCTGAGGCGGTTTTCTCGGAGCTCGGGAGCTGTCCTCCGCTCGCGGTGCTGAACGCTCTCGGTGCTGGACAGCGCAGCTGCAGCGAACGGGACGATTGGAGCCGAGCCGCATCAGACGCAGCGCCCTCCAGCGCTCAGGAGGAGCAACCGCGGCGTGACGCAAAACAATTCGTAACATTACGAAAAACTAACAGCCAAATTAAGAACTAATAATTACAATAATTCATAATACAGAAATTTAAAGATATTTATAACATGTGATGGGTCACATGTTGACTAGCAACACCTGGTGTTCGGTTTTAACATTTGTGTGTAATATAAACATTTTGAAAATAAATTATAATATATAAAATATTTTTTTTCAGTGTTGAAAAAAGTTTGCTGCTTAAAATTGTGTTAATATTTGCTTAAAATTTCATTTTTATTTTAGTTTTTTTTTATACATTTTATTATTATATATTTGTTTAAATATAATATTTAGACTTTTGAACAGTATTATGGCTATGATCAAAATTATTTTAACATTAAAAAAAAAAATAATAATAATAATAAAATAATAAGCATATTAGAATTAATTCTAGAGGATCATGTGACAGATGTGAAGATTTTCACCTGAAAATTCAGGTTTGACATCAGAAATAAATAAATCCATATAGTTTTACGATAAATCCATATAGAAAAGTTATTTAAATTGCAATAATATTTTCTGAATATTCATTAGTTTTTGCTTGGTATTTTTCTTATAATAACTTTTGTAATAGAACTGTATGCTTGAAGAATAGCATTTTTTTCCGTTTTTCAAATCATTAAAAAAATGTAAAAAAACAAAATTAAATAATTTACTTGTCTGCACCTGATTCGGCAGAAATTCCTTCAAATTGTAATTTCTTGGGTTTAAAAAATTCATAGATAATAGTTAATTACCTAATAACCTGGCAAACAACAACAACAAAAAACAAACAAACATGGGATTGGTGCCTCACATGCTTTACAGAAGTTACAGGGCACTACAGAACCCCAACATGAGTGTGAAGATACCATCACCAAAACAAACGCACTCAAGAAAATAAGTCCAATTTTAGATTTATTCCTAGGAGGATCTTTTGAAAAGAGCAGCTGAACATTCCAAAGCTGAAATTACATTTGGAAACGTAAACAAGGCACAGAACGTTCCACAGTATCACATTCACTGATATTTTATCAATTTGAGGGCACGTGCTGTCATTGGCTGTAGCTGTGGGATGAATGTCCGTGAGAGACGGCCTGGACGGCCTGTTCAGGAACCAGACTGGGGTCTGAGAGGATTGATGTGGAGGTGCTGAGCAGACGGAGGGAACTCAAAACAGCTGGAGAGAAACACATGACAGAAGTGTTACTGTAAAACTGATATTACCTGAGAGATCCGATTTCTGATTGGATAAGCAGGTTCTGTTGTTGTAAACAATTCTGACTGTTGCTTGGCAACTAATTTTACCTAGTGGGAGAGAATTAATACTTTTAGTCAGCAAGGATGCATTAAATTGATCAAAAGTGACAGTAAATGTTGCAAAAGATTTCTCCTTCAAATAAATACTTCTCCTTTGAACTTTCTATTCATCAAAGAATCCTGAAAAAAATTAATAATAATAATAATAATTATCCCGGCTTCCACAAAAATACTGCTTTCAACATTGCTGATACTCAATAAATGTTTCTTGAGCAGCAAATCAACAAAGTAGAACGATTTCTAATTCAGAAAGACACACATACATCATATAAATGATATCATATTTAAATATATTTAATATATAAACGTAACATATTTTTCTTAAATATATACATGCATGTGTGTGTATTGATATATACATAATACACATAAGTACACACACCTACAGTCGTGGCCAAAAGTTTTGAGAATTACATAAATATTAGTTTTCAAAAAGTTTGCTGCTAAACTGCTTTTAGATCTTTGTTTCAGTTGTTTCTGTGATGTACTGAAATATAATTACAAGCAATTCATACGTTTCAAAGGCTTTTATTGACAATTACATGACATTTATGCAAAGAGTCATTATTTGCAGTGTTGGCCCTTCTTTTTCAGGACCTCTGCAATTCGACTGGGCATGCTCTCAATCAACTTCTGGGCCAAATCCTGACTGATAGAAACCCATTCTTTCATAATCACTTCTTGGAGTTTGTCAGAATTAGTGGGGTTTTGTTTGTCCACCCGCCTCTTGAGGATTGACCACAAGTTCTCAATGGGATTAAGATCTGGGGAGTTTCCAGGCCATGGACCCAAAATGTCAACATTCTGGTCCCCGAAGCCACTTAGTTATCACTTTTGCCTTATGACACGGTGCTCCATCGTGCTGGAAAATGCATTGTTCTTCTCCAAACTGTTGTTGGATTGTTGGAAGAAGTTGCTGTTGGAGGGTGTTTTGGTACCATTCTTTATTCATGGCTGTGTTTTTGGGCAGAATTGTGAGTGAGCCCACTCCCTTGGATGAGAAGCAACCCCACACATGAATGGTGTCAGGATGCTTTACTGTTGGCATGACACAGGACTGATGGTAGCGCTCACCTTTTCTTCTCCGGACAAACCTTTTTCCAGATGCCCCAAAAATCGGAAAGGGGCTTCATCGGAGAATATGACTTTGCCCCAGTCCTCAGCAGTCCATTCACTATACTTTCTGCAGAAGATCAATCTGTCCCTGATGTTTTTTTTGGAGAGAAGTGGCTTTTCTTTGCTGCCCTTCTTGACACCAGGCCATCTTCCAAAAGTCTTGTCCTCACTGTGGGTGCAGATGCGCTCACACCTGCATGCTGCCATTCCTGAGCAAGCTCTGCACTGGTGGCACTCCGATCCCGCAGCTCAATCCTCTTTAGGAGACCATCCTGGCACTTGCTGGACTTTCTTGGACGCCCTGAAGCCTTCTTTACAAGAATTAAACCTCTTTCCTTGAAGTTCTTGATGATCCTATAAATTGTTGATTTAGGTGCAATCTTAGTAGCCACAATATCCTTGCCTGTGAAGCCATTTTTATGCAACGCAATGATGGCTGCACGTGTTTCTTTGCAGGTCACCATGGTTAACAATGGAAGAACAATGATTTCAAGCATCACCCTCCTTTTAACATGTCAAGTCTGCCATTCTAACCCAATCAGCCTGACATAATGATCTCCAGCCTTGTGCTCGTCAACATTCTCACCTGAGTTAACAAGACGATTACTGAAATGATCTCAGCAGGTCCTTTAATGACAGCAATAAAATGCAGTGGAAAGGTTTTTTTGGGATTAAGTTAATTTTCATGGCAAAGAAGGACTATGCAATTCATCTGATCACTCTTCATAACATTCTGGAGTATATGCTAATTGCTATTATAAAAACTTAAGCAGGAACTTTTCCAATTTCCAATATTTATGTAATTCTCAAAACTTTTGGCCATGACTGTATATTATGTAAACAAAAACTTTTATTTTGGATGCGATCATTTGACAGCACTAATATATATATATATATATATATATATATATATATATATACAGTACAGACCAAAAGTTTGGAAACATTACTATTTTTAATGTTTTTGAAAGAAGTTTCTTCTGCTCATCAAGCCTGCATTTATTTGATCAAAAATACAGAAAAAAACTGTAATATTGTGAAATATTATTACAACTTAAAATAATAGTCTTCTATTTGAATATACTTTAAAAAAATAATTTATTCCTGTGATGCAAAGCTGAATTTTCAGCATCATTCCTCCAGCCTTCAGTGTCAAATGTAACATCAGTCTATCACATGATCATTTAGAAATCATTCTAATATTCTGATTTATTATGAGTGTTAGAAACAGTTCTGCTGTCTCATATATTTGATCAATAAAAGGTTAAAAAGAACTGCATTTATTCAAAATAAAATAAAAATTCTAATAATATATATTCTAATAATATATTTTCTTTACTATCACTTTTTATCAATTTAACACATCCTTGCTGAATAAAAGTATTGATTTTATTTAAAAAAAAAGAAAGAAAAAAAAATTACTGACCCCAAATTACTGACCAGTAGTCTATATTGTTATTACAAAATATTTATATTTTAAAAACATAGCTTCTTTTTTTTTTTTTTTTTTTTAATTTTTATTCATCAAAGTATCCTAAAAAAGTATCACATGTTCTGAAAAAATATTAAGCAGCAGAACGGTTTCCAACTTTGATAATGAATCATCATATTAGAATGATTTCTAAAGGATCATGTGATAATGATCCTAAAAATGATAATTTAAAGTATAATTAATTTAAAAACAATTATTTTAAATTGTAATAATATATTACAATATTAAATTTTTTCTGTATTTTTGATCAAATAAATGCAGGCTTGATGAGCAGAAGAAAATTCTTTAAAAAACATTAAAAATAGTAATGTTTCCAAACTTTTGGTCTGTACTGTATATATATATGATAATAATGCATAAATATTTTATATTTTTATAATAGTATATTTTTTATTCAATTTTCTATTTATATATATAATATCAAAGTATAATTAATCTAATTTGCATCATGCTTAAAAACACTCCTTAACTGTGGTAAAATCATGGTGAAATTGTCCTCTTAAGGCTTACTGCTTTTGTAAACGGCAATAAAATTTAAAATATAAAATACTAACACACCCACACACATAAACAAGAAGGCAGGGAGTGAGAAATATGCCAGGATGAAGGAAAGTGGTTCGTTCACAAAGACAGTAAATGATTACAAGGTCTGAGTGTGAAGAGACAGGAAGTGAGGTGCTGGTCACTCACTGGGTCTGAGCGAGGGCAGAGAGCAGTGCTGGTCCAGCCAGGACAGAGTGCTGCGACACAGATCATCAACACTAGCTGTGGACACCATACCGTTAAACGACTCGAACAGCGGCTCCATGATGATGCTGAACTAAGAGAACGGCTGCAGTTCAGGAAAACATGAAGACGTGGAGGACTTGCATCAGAACAACAGAATTAAACCTGCTACCAGGACAAGCACAGATGTTTTGGATGCTGATATAAAAAAAAAAATATATATATATATATATATATATATATATATATATATATTATTTATTTTTTTTCATCGACTGATTGATTTTGAAGCTACATTACTTCCTTAACATATCTTCTTTCAGACTAGTAGAAAGAAAACCTCCACAATACACATTTAAATGTGTTTTCTTTATTACACATCATGGAAATAAATAATGCATCCTTTGAACATTTAAACAAACGTTTTAAATCAACTGTAGGAAGCATGGTGATATCTGTTAGTGAAGTTCTTTTACCTAGTTCACCAGAGATGCTTAATTTTATTTCATATTTGATAGGATACGATCCAGAACTTCCAGTTCTGCAGCGTCTGAGCTCTAACGTACTCTCTGAACTTCTCCCTCATGTGGTCGAAGCGCTGTCGTGTTATTGGGACGCCTGTAGCCGGAAGCTGCTGCTGACACACACTACACACACATAGTTCAGATACAATCACACATTCATGTAGATGTCTCTCATAACTATGTCTAGCACGTTATAAACCAGCTCAAACACACTCACTTGATGGCAGAGTTGAGTGTGAGGATCTCATCTCGGAGTCTCTGGGCTTCCTCGTGGAGCTGAGCTCTCTCCTGCTGCATCTTACTGATGTACTCCGCCGTCTTCTGCAGCGTCGTGGCCTTACTGATCTGAGACCAGTGGGAATGAGTGTACAGAGGTGGAGGAAACATGATCGAAGACATTAAATAAGATGAGAAATCCCCCGGACATTTTCAGCTGAAGTAACTTAGAAGCTAAATCAGCTATTATTCTCTTGTGAAAAAGAAGTACTCATGCATGCTATTTACAATTAAATGAAAATGCATTATAGTTTACATTTATATTAAATGCAATTAGTTGAACTTAAGAGTGCTTTACATCTCTGTAAGGATGAAAGAACCTGAGATACTTTGATCTCCTGAGAAACAGACAATACAAACATACACTGGCATCTTCGAGACACCCCACAGAGTGGAGGAGCAGGAGACCTCCTACCCTTCTACATGGGTAGGAGGATGGCTACCTACATGAAAATGTCAATGCAAGTGAACTAACAGTCATGTCTGGTATCATTTGAAATGACTCAGTGCAACAGGTACAATGGTCTCAATCTTACAAAAGTAGATTAAAAGATAATACAGATCCTAAGAGTTAAGAGATATTTTGCCTACTGTAATAGGAGCGCCCCTTCCCAGTGTCCTCCATGTAAATTACCCCCTGTTCCCATTGAGTTGTAAAATCAACCAGTTAATGCAAATTCCAATTGTTAGTTCCTGTCTCCATCTCGGGGGATGTTTGTCTTGGTCTGAGGTATTTAAAGGACTGCAGCAAAAGGATCAGGGCCTTCTGTAGCTGGAATGAGCCCATAGCATGAAGTATGTCCACACACTTCATACTGTGTATTTTTCTAAAAGTCAGGTATGCTTCTTTTACCATCAGATTCATCTTTGAGAATTTGATGTCTTGTATTGATTTGATATCTATGTAATTGGCATAATCCTTACCTGACTGATAATAAATAGTTACATTTGATTTACTCTGACTTAATCTGAAATTATTTTCTCAAGTAGATTAAGTGAAGGCTATGTTTCCGCATATCTGCGTCCAGGGTTTAGCCAGAAATCTAAAACCTCACCTGATGTGCCCTATGCTCCATCTAGTTGAGTTTTAGTATCCACTTAACCCTATCTCCATATGTAATTTCATAACTACTACAGCTTTCTTTGAAATATGCTACTGCCAAATGTACTGACATTTATTCATTTATTTTATTTTAATAAAATAATATTCATTTATTTTAAACTAAAATATACTATTAAAACTTGAAACATTACAGTATTTATTAATATTTAAAATTAGCTTTTATTTTTATATTTTAATTTTGAAGTTAAATTTAGTATTTGTTGTCATGTTATTAGTTTTTTGAATATTTCTATTAAGCCTTTATTTATTTATTATTTCATTTTTAGAAGTTTAGTACTTTAAGCATATTAACTACAAAAGTAATATCCAAGAGTAAACTAAAGATGAAATTATAATCAAGTGCTTTACACGCGCTTTAGTATGTTTATCAACATAAACATGGCACAAGATTATTAAAACAATGATTTAAAATGTACTTAGAGACACTCTCATGACTTAATTTCTTGACACACTTAAGTGACCTTTTATTTCGATAATATTATATAATCTGCAAGAACAGTTTTTTAAAAAAACATCCTTTTCAGATTTGAAGTACACTACAAGTGCACATTTTATATGATGAAGCACACTTTTTTTCCTCAAGTGCTGACTGATAAAGTCACTTAAACGAGTGTTACCTTTATACTCGGCTGTGAGCTGAGAGTCGTCACCAGACTGTGTAACGTGTCAAAGCCAAGCTTGATGTTGAACCGTCTCTTCTGCTCGGCTGAAATGTGTGTGATCCGACGTGTGTCTGTCTGTAAGACACGACAATATGAGAAACACGACACACACACAAAGTGATTATGAAATAATCATTTGTGGATTTGTGTTTTTACTCTTGTGGACTCCATCTTGGCTTGTCCAGGTAACGACTCTGGGCTTTTCTCTGATGGATTCGTAGGTGACGTCTGTCCCATGTTTCCTGAAAAACTGACTAAAAAAAACATTTCAAAACAAGACATTGCATTACGATTGGAATAAAAGTGAGTGCTTGAGGTATTATGTGTGACATGATATAGTTGTAAATGTAAAAATTATGTAAATTAGGGCTGCCCTCAACTATTTTTCTGGTCGACTAGTGGTTCATTTGAAGCTTAAGTCAACTAATAGCACGTTTATTAATAAACCATTCAAATCATTATAATGAGCCTTTTTTATGCCTTCATAGTCTAATAAGCACTCAAGATCACGCATAAAGCTTGCCACAGCACACTGTCAGAAGTAATGATTATGAACGTGTCAGGGAAAAACAGTAAGAAGCATTTTAATAACTCACTGATAAACTAGTGCTTTCTTTGTTTTCGCCTAAAGAGATGAAGTCGGAGACACTGACTCGTCATCTCCGCAGTAGTGATGAGCCTGTGTGCATGATTCATACGGATTACATAATCTGAGAATACTTTTCTTCCATTTGAATTGGTTCATTTGAAAGTAGACATTACACTCTCTATAGATATATTTTTATTGTCTGTAAGGCAAAGGTATACATGGAGTTTCTCTCTCAAGTTCACAGAGACCGAGACGGCAGAAAGCGCATCAAGTTTGATTTCATTATTTTACAAAAGCACAATGTTTTGTTGTTATTGAGAGTGCACACAAATAAACGCAGTCGTTACAGATTTGAAAGGTGTATTACTCTTACATGTATAACCAAAAATAAGAGAGTACTTAAGGAGTAAGTGAGCCCACCGGCGCCACCATCTGTTCTGTTCTGCAGCGAGCGTGCTACTGTTCAGCTTCCAAACTCCACACACAGACTTCAACAGCACACATTTCTCTAGGTTAACATTAGATTGATAGATACTTACATATTTCAGTGGATAATCCATGTTTGAGGTTGATGAATGATAAGCGAGCATTTGGATGTCCTGCCCGATGTACTGTATTACCACAGACTAGCCGTTCGTTAATGGTCTGTTAGTCACGGACTGGGTGACTTCGCCAGTGTATTTTTATTTTTTCTGCGACTAAGCGACTAATAAAATTTTGGTCAACCAAGCCTCTTCTGGTCGACTAACATTTAGTCTAATATTACGTGGCAGCCCTACTGTAAATATAATTTGCTAACAATTTACTCACCCTCAGGTATTCTAAAATGTATCTAATCAATGGATGCTCTGCAGTGAATGGGTGCCATCAGAATGAGAGTCCAAACTGCTGATAAACAATCACAATAATCCAATAGTAATCCACTCCAGTCCATCAGTTAACATATTGAGAAGACAAAAGTTGCGTGTTTGTAAGAAACAAATCCATAAAAAATGGATCAAGCCACACAAAGATGTGTTAGCTGTATATGTAAATATTTTTTATCGTATCAGCGTTTTGTCCAGACGGATCTGGCGTTTTGGAAAAAAAGTGAAACTGCTATTTAATAATCCATATATTTTGTGAAACGATGATATCATCACCCCACGTCTCGCCCATAGTCAGACACCAGAGTCACGTAAAAGCAATAACAACATGGACAAACAATGAACGACTGTATTTTTTATTAACTAACATTAACATAGATTAATAAATGGTCTAATAAGTGTATTGTTCCATGTTCTTTTTCTTGTTGTTGTGTTAGGTTCATTAGGTTTATGCACATGCTACAAGTCTTCTTCTCCATTTTTAGTGCATCTCTGTGGCAGAATTACAGCGCCACATGCTGGTCAGACATGTATACTACATCGTTTTGAGAAGGTTGTGTGTTTTCGTGTGTACGCACAAGGGATGGGTCACGATTTTCGAAATATTCGATTAGTCAATTTAATGGCCGATTATCGATTAGGCTGTGCGATTATTTTCTAAGGATGTGAACCGTCCCCGAGCGCGTCTTACCCCCAAAGCCCGGTTCTGTTGACTGTGAATGCTCTGTGCCGCGCTCGGACAGGGTTGGTTGGAAGAAGTGGACCAGAGCGATTCAGTTTAATTAGCGTGCAGTATGCATGCAGGGTGAGCACTAATACCGGAGCAGAGACGTGCAGCATGATTACGTGAACGTTTCTGAGCGGCAAACGCAATAGATTTATAAAGCAATATGTTGTAAGAGGGTCTTCTGTGTCACCACGTCCCAAACGACTCAAAATAATGAACCACAAAGTTAACAGAACGATGCAATCCACTGTGCTGAGCGAGAAGCTTCCTGTTTCCCACGTATTAAATCGTGATTACGAGCTAGCTGCATTAAAATTATTTATTATTTTTTGAAGGATTAAAATAAAATGCTGTTTTTCGTTTTAAACGTGAAGAGTGCCACATACTTTTTTTAATAAATTTTTTTGGCGAAGTATACAGGTGTAATATATTAAATTTTACTTCATGCAATGTAACATGATTTCATTTTCAAGTTAATAATTTTTTTTTTTTTTGAGAAGGATAAACTGACAAAAATGCTCAACTCACGGTCTTGAGCTGGCCGCTCTGTAGGCAATTTAAAAAACAAACAAACTTGAATTTAACAAACATAAAATGTTCCAATCATATTTCGGAATTAAATTAATAAAGAATTTAAACGCAATACGACAACTTTGCCATTAAAAACCAAAACTAAACTATTATAATGGCTGCATCAGCAGCTGTGTAATGAGGATATATGAGCCGTGTAAGGCTCTATATTAGTTACGTCGTTTCAATTAAAAGCTCCCCCTCAGTTTGGCCGGTCCTTATAAGTAGCCTACTACCTGCTAACCTGAATAGTCTCTCTCCCTCTCTCTCTTTATATTGATGTGTGTTTATGCGTGCGTGAGTGCATGCGCGGGAGGGGGGCGATTATCGACTACTCCTCGAATAATACCCAGCGATTATCGATTATTACTTATCCTTGAAATGCACATCCCTAGTACGCACATATTTCTTGAGACAAGGAAAAAAAAAAAGATCAGAAAGGGATGGCTTCGTGTGGAAGTGGCAAAAACCTTTTAAACTTCAAACCATTTCCTCTAGCCAAATTAATCCATAATCCATAATAATAGTTTAGCTGGAAGCAACAGTTTGAATTTAAAAACACCTTAATGATGGATTTGTTTTTCACAAGCACGCATCTTTTGGCTTTACAAGATGTGTGGATTATTGTGATGTTTTTATCAGCTGTTTGGACTCTCATTCTGACGGCACCCATTCACTGCAGAGGATCCACTGATAAGACACTGATGCAACGCTACATTTCTCCAAATCTGTTGTGATGAAAAAAACTCATCTACATCTTAGATGGCCTGAGAGTGAGTAAATCTTTAGCCAACTATCATTTTTGGGTAAACCATTCCTATAAAACCACACAGATCAACACACCTGTTAAACTGGTCCTGTCAGTTGTGTGCATTTGTACAGGGGAGAGTTTTTCTGTTTTGGGGATGAGAAGTGGTGTTTGTTGCATGAGCAGAGAGGAGATGGTGCTTCCCTGCGAGGTGCCGCTGTGGCCATGTGTTGACACGTGCATCTGACAGTGTAACGGTGACAGTGGTGGGATTGCAGTGGAGGCCCAGGGGGGATTGTGGGAAATCTGCGATCCTCCTCGACTGCTGCTCTTTGGCTGTCATGGAGAATAATTAAGAATTTTTTAGTGTTTTTGAAAGAAGTTCTGCACAAAAAAGCTGAATTTATTTGATCAAAAATACAGTTAATACAGTAATACTGTGAAATATTATTACAGTCTAAAACAGTTGTTTTCTATTTTAAAATGTTATCTATTTCTTTGATGGCAATTTTCAGCTTTGTTACTCTAGTCTCAATAAATGTCAGTCGGTGTGGTCATGTTATTTTTACTTGTTTTACAGTGTGCTGTAGATATTTTATTTTGCTATGAGGAGAGCTTACCGGAGAGATGGGCGATGTCGGTCTGTGGCCTTTTAACCCCGCTGAAGGAGCGTCAAAACTCTGTGATGGTTTTCCTAGAAAGTTTTTTAAATGTTAAGGAACGCTGTTAAATAAATAAATAAATCAAATCACTTAGTTTATAAAAACAAACAGTTGCATATATATATGCCTATATATGCATGTTAACATCAGTGTTATTTTATTGTTATTTGCAAATTAACACATGTATGTATGTATGCATCGATGTATGTGTATATATATAAAAAGCAGGGAAAGCTATTAAAGCTAGGTTCAAGCCCTTTCCAAAACTATTTTTATTTTTTGTTTTGCTTAAACATATTATATATGTTACGTGGTTTACTTTGATAGGTTAACTGTTTTGTGGAGTTAAGAGAAAGACTTTTATGCTTGCTGCAATGAATCGCAAATTTTCTGCACTAAACAAGTAAATTTTGCCAATTTATTTTCAGCAGTCACACACACACACATTTACATATATATAGCACGGTTCAGTTGGGCTTGGGTGCAGTGTGCATGTAGTGTCAGAGCTAGAGCTGCACGATTAATCGTTAAAAGATCGCGATCTCGATTCAGTCACCCTCTCGATCTCATTTCTAAATGACAACGATTCCCCGAGTCTGTTAAACCTCTGACAAAGTCTTACCGGATCATTCAAACCCGTGTTTACACTGCCGCTAACACAGAGCAAGCACTTACCATGTTTGGTTAAGAAACATCTTCACAAACTGTCTTTTCAATTACACAGTAATATTTCTTACAGTCTTACAGTCAGAGGCGTCGTGCCCCCTCAGATTTCTGAGCCACGTGGATTTTAAATGCAGCTTCCAAACGAAAAAAAAAAATTGCAGAATAATATTTTTTATATATTTGATACAATCACAGCGGTGTGATTAGATCGTTCAGTGCACAGCATCAGCTGCTAAATTCAAATCTGCGTTCGCTGGCTGGCGCTGAGCCAGAGACAGACGCGTTCGTACAACGCTTCATGATAACCAATCAGAAACTATTCTGTTGCGCTTATGGATGCAATGGCCAATGAGAGACGTCCAGAAGAGTCATCACTGAAACGCGGTGTTTTGTTCACTTGCTCGCTGACTGAGTTATTTAGCGAATTCTCTCATCAGAAACAACAAAAAGTGCAGATGTGCGTACGAATGTAAGTAAGATATTCGTTTCATAATGTAAAGTGCTTCAGTGATTTTAATGGGAGTTTTTGAGAGTGCCTGAACTCTGGCTAGACTGAATGAAAATGTTTTTTGATAATGTAAATGTTCTTTACTCTCTGTAAAATGAAAGTGTTAAAATAAGTATCTTACAATATTGTTATTAAAATTTACATTAAATGCAAATTCAGTCGTATTAAAAATATTTTATGGCATGAAATGGCACTTAAGTAAAAAGTCAGGTTTTTATGTGTAGTTAATAGATTACACTACATTTCCATATATTGATCAAATAACAATCTATAAAGGTGCAAAACGCGTTTACCTACACATATTTGAGAAACGAGATATTTCTTGATATATTAAGCATGTTTGGAATTGTTTTGAATAAAAAGGAAAAAAAATAATAATAAAAATAAGCCTATATCAGTTATACAGTGCTTTCATAGAATGACTTATACTACACCAACCCCCCCCCCCCCCCCCCCCAAATGTGCCCCCTCAAAAATTATGAATGCATGACGCCCCTGCTTACATTCATTTATATTATCACAGAAATACTGGGAGTTTATATTATAATATAAACACTGACGTGACGTCTATATGGCAGCGATCAAAATGAAGCAAATCCCCTTTTGAAAGTACTGCGCTTCAAATAACGTTTGTGTCGATTGCATTGTTTCACCACTAGGTGGCGACAAGTGTCTTAAAAATGTATTTGTCAATGAATGAATTTTTCATTCAAGAGAATCGTTCAAAAACGCTGATTCATCCAGTAATGAAACAAGGGAAGTAGGTTTATGAGTGAGTCGTTGAATCAGTGATTTAAACAACTTTATCATCGTTCTAATATAAAAAACTGGGGTTTTAAATATATTATATATAAACTACCAGTCAAAAGGTTTGTAATGTTTTTTAAAGTCTCTTCTGCTCACCAAACCTGCATTTATTTGATCCAAAGTACAGCAAAAACAGTAAAGGTTGGAAATATTTTTACAATTTAAAAAATAACTGCTTTCTACTTGAATGTATTTTAAAATGTAATTTATTTCTGTGATCAAAGCTGGATTTTCAGCATCATTCCTCCAGTCTTCAGTGTCACATGATCTTCAGGAATTATTTTGATATTCTGATTTAGTGTTCAAAAAAACATTTATTATTATTATTATTATGTTGAAAACAGATGAGTAGATTTTTTTCAGGCTTCTTTGATAGAAAGTTCAGAAGAACAAAATTTATGTGAAATGGAAATATTTTGTTATAAATGTCTTTTTCACACTTGATCAATTTAAATAATCCTTGCAAAAAGTATTAGTATATATACTTGTGATAATGATAATAGTAATAATAATAAAAAAAGAATCGTAGGAGAAACGTGATCTCAATAGGAGCTCAAAAAAATCGTGATTCTCAATTTATCCAGAATCGTGCAGCACTAGTCAGAGCGCTGAAATTCTGATACGTGCAGCACGATAGCTTTATCGACAGATCTATAAAGCAATACATTGTGAGAGGGCTGTGTGTTACTGCGTACCAAACAACAACAAAAAAACACAGTTAACAAAACTGTTAAAAAACTTCTCTGCTGTGTTCACGTGCAATCTGAAACATACTATTTCCCCACTTATGAAGTCGTGATTACGAGCACGTTGCATTCTTTTCTGTTATAAAAAAAATAACAACAGTGATTTGTGAATATTGATGCTTTGCCAAAATATTTTATCGGAAGCGTTCATGTGAGCGATGCTGCAGTCTTAGGCTCATCGCAAATGCTCTCATTGGTTGAGGTGCGTGATGATGCTCATCCCAAGCCAGAACTGATCAACATCCCACCTCTCCTGTGACCCATAGTTTGTCTATGTTTGAATGTGTATTTAGATCCAGTAAGCACCGGACTTTAAAAAGAAAAATAATATTACTTATAAAATGCGAGATAAAAAATAATTGGCAGCGTTAATTAATGTTTTAATGCGATAATAGCGTGTTAATTTGCCCAGCCCTAATATATTTATATATAAATGTTTATTTGTTTTTATTAGTAATTAGAATTAGGTTTTATTTTATTCAAATTTTGTTATGTGCTTTTATATATATATATATATATTTCAACTTAAAGCTGCAGTGCGTAACTTTGGGCGCTCTTACAGTTAATAAACAGAACTGCATGTGTCTTATGGAAGATTATTGTAGCCAGAGCTACGTCTCTGTTTAAGTCTATGACGTACAATAAAAAGTTACCGACTGCAGCTCTAAACTTATTTTATTTCAGTTAGTTGCCAAGGCAACATTTTTTATTTAATTAAAAATATATATTTTTTATTTCAGCTTTAACAACTAACAATAAACAATTTTTACATTAATACATGATATAATACATGTAAAGATCAGTGTTATTTTACTATTATTCATATATACACAATGATATACACAATATTTATAAACAATATATATATTTTCAGATTTTAAGTTTTTATTTTAATTTTTGTTTAATGTTTAGTAATTTTGCTAATCTAATATATATATATTTCCATTTAACTTTCATTTATTTTAATTTTTTTGTTGAATTTGTTTATTTATTTATTTTTGTTTAATTTAATTTTTTTTTTAAATAAATATCAGATTTAATTCAATTAACAAAAGTTAATTAGCTTGGTTAATTATTTAATTATTTACAGTTTTTTACGATTGCTATGACAGATTTTTCAATACTTTTAGCAATTTTCCAAAACTCTTAACACAGTTAGCACTACATCCGCCTGTGTAAGCTATACTATTAACACATTTCTTGTTGCTTTAACACAAAATGCATACAATTAACACAAATTTAAAATGCTTGAACTTCTTTTACACACAAGCTCAAACAAGACCAAAACAATGGATTTTTACTGCCAAATTTACCAATGATTTAACACTGCATGTCAGAACAGATAACACCATGTTCTAAACCTAACAGGCTAAAGTCAAGGTAAACAGCTGTTCATATTGTGAATTGAAACACAAATATATTCCCTGTATTTTACAGTTTTTCTCGATTGGTTTGGCTCATTTCTTGAAACCGAGATGACATTCTCAAAACCATAAGGTCATTTGGCCAAACAGTCTTACAGTTCTGCTCAACATTATAGCTCACTAGCAAAATCAAATATCTTTCCCCAAACTCTTCTTCCATGCTTCAAAAGCAAATGTCCCTCCTGGATGCAATGGATGCTGCATGCCAAGACATCACAGCAGAACACTGCCAGGGGTGGATAAGGCATGCAAAAAGATTCTTCCCACGATGCCTTGCCAGAGAAGATATCAGGTGTGATGTGGATGAGAACATGTGGCCAAATGCAGAAGACCGGGCAGATTAGAAGTTTACTTTGGTTTTTTTTAATTATTATTCCGGTGCTTTTTCTGTTTGTATATCTTGCAGTAATGTCCTTTTGCAAATAAAGTCTTTACTGCAGCAATTCTGTCTCTGTCTTTTTTTTAGAACTGTAACTGTACATTCTATAAAGCTACTCTGAGATGGTCATTCATTTTTTGTGACAAGATGCATGCATTTACTAAACCCAACAAAACAAAAATGTAGAGAGGCTTCAAAAGAAACTACAGTGCAAAACACAATCTCTGATCAATACAATATACTGTACTGTCCATTGTATAAGGGCAGACCTGTCACATAAAATAATGCAGTTTCTGTAATTTCAGCTGATGATAGTGTTTTTTTTGTCATTGTGTTATGATTGACTAAATGTTCCTGTTGGAAGAGAACATGTGTTAGTGTTTTGAATAATTATTTGATTTTGAAACATGTTTGCAGTGTTTTGGTAGACATCGTGTATTGTGTTAGTGTATTATTGTATTTTGAAAATTAGATTTGGAGTTTAGTTTACAATGTGTGATTTTGAGCATGAAATTAACCGTTTTGCCAATTGTGTGTTTTAGGTGTGTTGGTGTGTTAAGAGTTTAGGAAATTTGTTAAATGTATTGAAAAATCTGTCATAGCGATTGTAAAAAACTGTAATAACATATCTCAAATATGTTTTGAACCTGGGATATTTAGCCGTCCGTATGCTCACTAGCAAAAACTGAAGAAACAAAGCAGGAAAAATGATAAAAGATCTAACATCTACATACGCTCTTGAGATCTGGAAGACAGCAGATTGGCCAGGCAGCTCGTCTGAGTGGGCGGGGCTGTAGATGAGGTCGTCACCCTGGGAACCAATTGGGCTCTTCCTGTCTTTTGTTTGTGCTTCCCCCCGCCAGTGGCCACGCCCACCTGCTGCGGCACAGAGAAGCAGTGAGAGGCAGCGGGCGAAGGCAGAGACGGGGTGACCGTCATGGGCTGGTAGCTCAGAGACATGCAGGTGGCAGGATGAAACATCTCGGGCACGCTGGAGTATCCGTGCTGGGCCTCCAGCGGCAGGGCGCTCGTGGCTGAGCCGGTGTGTGTGATAACTGTGGAAGTGGCAGCTGCGCAGGTCCGTGATTGGCTGGATGAATATCTGTGTTGGAGGCAGGATGATGGGTAAGGGCTTTCCTGTGCCATGACACCCGGCATCTGAGGGGCATGACCGCTGAAGGACATCTGCGGACCGTACTGGACCAGGCCAGACGAGAGGTTCAGAGGGTGATGGAAGTCACTGATGTATTCTGAGTGACCTTTGAACTTGGGCACTGAGGTTTCACCACTGGGGTTGAAGGTCAAGTCGGGGTCGATGGTCTGGCGATGATAACTGGGTCCAGGTAGGTTTACAGATGAGGACGGCAGGGATAAACTTTCAGCTGAGAGAGGAGGCTAAAAATGTAAATTAAAAAGTGAAATTATTTGAGTTTTTGGAAAAATGCTTTAAATTTATGAAAGTGAAAGTGAAGTGACATTCAGCCAAGTATGGTGACCCATACTCAGAATTTGTGCTCTGCATTTAACCCATCCGAAATGCACACACACAGAGCAGTGAACACACACACACACTGTGAGCACACACCCGGAGCAGTGGGCAGCCATTTATGCTGCGGCGCCCGGGGAGCAGTTGGGGGTTCGATGCCTTGCTCAAGGGCACCTAAGTCGTGGTATTGAAGGTGGAGAGAGAACTGTACATGCACTCCCCCCACCTACAATTCCTGCCGGCCCGAGACTCGAACTCACAACCTTTCGATTGGGAGTCCGACTCTCTAACCATTAGGCCACTACTTCCCCATGTTATGTTATGTTAAATCTCATTAGGTAAATAGTCCGAAACACGGTATTTTAAATAAAACAAATTATTATATTATATTTTAAATATTTAAAATTTTAAATTAGTTATTTATTTATTTTATTTTAAACATTTTGATGCGGAAATGTTAACCGTGCTTTAATTATAATGTAATATAATATTACTTATTTATTTTATTTCAAACGTGTTTATGGTGAAAGTGTGCTATGCCAATAATTATGCAAACAATAATTATAAGATAATTATTTATCTTATTTGACACATTTTAATGTTGAAATGTGTACCATGCAAATAATATAATATAATATAATCTAATATAATATAATATAATGGTTAAAATCATGGCACATTTCTACATAAAAATTTTGGAAATAAAATGCATTTGTAAAATTGTATATATATATATATATATATATATATATATATATATATATATATATATATATATATATATATATATATATATATATATATATAATAGAATAAATCAATTTTAATAGAATAATAAATATTAAATTAAATTTATAAAAGATTATTATGCAATGTTCAGAATGAATCAAGTACATAATTTGTAGGTTGATTCTGCTAAAAATTAAACTCTGGAATATAACAATAGCAGACAGAGGAAGTATTTGAGAAAACGGTCATGTTCACAGTTTTGTTTGGTGACTCCAGTGGCACTTGGCAGTTACACACTTGTTTTAAACCATGAATGAGTGCTGTACCTGTGTCAGCAGAGATCCTGTGTGTATCATCTGACTGCTGACGGCGGAGGAAGCAGCTGAAGAAAACGCCGCGCTAGATGAACTCTCAAAGAAGCTGCAGTCTGAATAACCCACGTGCTCCGTCGGCTGTCCACGCAAACTCATGAAAATGTCTATAAAGCAAATAGCTTGAAGTTAATTCTTCACAAATAGGTGAGAGTGACTTACATTTTCTTCAAAAGCATCCTGAAAATTGAAATGGCTTAAAAAATGACTTCTAATGGCTCAGAAGAAACGTCAAATGAATCTAAATGAATCTAAACGAATCTAAACTCTCCACTACAAGCAAGCGCCAATGCAGCAGGGTTTATTCTCTCACAGTATCTAAACTATTCCTCTAGACCTGCCAAAACCACATGCTACCAATCAGATCGCCTTCTGGGAAAGGTATTTTCCACCTCAGATGATGCGTCTGTCATGTGGCCATGCAATGAAAGACAATAACGTTTCACAATCACATGCACACTTCAATAGAGTGAATTTACATGATCATAAGAACACTTACCACTGTGATGCTACGGAGAAGAATATATATAAAGCTGAGAACATTTACAGATCAAATGTGGAAGATCGGTGTTGATTTCTGTGAGAAACCTGGCTCTGCCACATTAAAAGAGTTCAGAGCCTTGTGACCTGCCTCGAGTCTTGCCAGATGAACACAGCAAACACTGCCAGGAACATGACAGTCATATGTTGGTGCACTAGAGTCCCTCGTTATCGTCGAGTATCATATTTGATACATTAAAATCAGAACGCAGATCATTTTATTTTCTTCTGATATACGTGTTTTTGAACACTGAAGCTTGTTTGAATATAAATGCACTTGCGTATTAGATAAATCAGTACAGAAATGGAGGGGACTGAAGGAGTGAACGGTGCTGCTGTCCTAGAGTTAACTCATGCCTACAAATGACTCACTATTCAGGGCTGATCACATCCTGTCTGACTTCCACCCTTCAGTCATTGACTCTTTACCCTTTAAATGACCCTGTCACAGATGAGGAAATGCCACTAATGCCCCAGATGGGTTAAAGGAGCCATGTGGAGGTTTTTACTAAAAAAAAAATCTTTAAGATAGAGTTTTCATTTGTAAATATATGAGCCAACCATGATGTAAAAAAAAAGAATGACACCTCGACTGTCCACTACGGTTGCCTCTATCAGCCTTTAGGCTCAATTGTGTGTGGAGGAGTCGGGTCCGAATTGGCGCGAAAATTCACAAAATGTGACGTCATGCGCGTTCTTGTCTACTTGGGCTTGCAACCGTACGGCACGCCAGCCATTATAGTAAGCAGCGGCAATAGTGTTTTCAAATGGACTCTGCGGATGGAAAGAAGCGACCAGCCTCCAGCACAATTCAGACACCCACGGACACTCCTCGTAAGTTAAAAAAAAAAAAAGAGCGTGCGCACTGAGAACGAGCATGAGACTGGCTGCAGTTCCTCTAACGGCCACTGGTGTCAGTAACGGTTAGAAATTTCAGAACTTACGCAATGCTCCTTTAAACTCATTCATTGCCCTCTAGACACCCCAAAAGTGACAGACTGTTGGGCCATATTCCCTATTAGTGTTGTCACGGTACCAAAATTTCAGTATTCGGTACCGATACCAGTGAAAATCCACGGTTCTCGGTACCAATTTCGGTACCAAAGCAAAAATATGCAAATTAAAAAAAAAAAAACTTTTTAGCACTAAAAACAAAACCAATGCCATTCTTTATACTTATTTACAATTGTGTTTAAAGTTTTTCTACAAGTTATATAATTATGGAAAACAGTAAAAACAAGTTTCACCCAAATAGAATTTGTCTTTTAATTTATGAAATTTAAACACATTTTATTTCTGGTAAATAAAGGGGATTTTCTATTAAAATTAAAAATATGGAAGAAATATTGTTTTATACATTTTTTCAACAGTAGTAGCAGTATCACATACATTCTAATAAATAATAATAATATTTCTAGCACAATGCCTTTATGTAAAAATTAACTTTTAGGCCTAATGAATGCATATTTATATATTATAAGAATGCATATCATTTTAACTGAACTTAAGACTGGTGGTGATGCTTAAGATATTTTTGGTCATTGATGGTTTCTGTAAAAATAATTAGTAATAGATCATATTAATTAGTATTCATATTAATTATTATTAAAAGATAATACTACTACTAATTCATAATATATCATACTAATGTATATCCAATGCACTATGAATTGATGAGCTGCTGGGTTCATGAATATTAATCACGTTGTCTGCGTTCGGTCAAACTTATTTGCTGAAATCAAAACAGGGATGGTACTAAATCAGCGCCAGCCAATAATATTGCCATTTGCGCATTAGCTCCGCCCACTGGTATGTCTTCTGCTTGTTCAAAAATGAATATGAATAATTCTAAATGAACTCCATTACAGGAAAAGACAATAAAGAATAGTTTACATATAGCGTGTCGATTCAGCGTGGTAAGACTCTCGCTCTCTCTCTCTTTTGCATGTGTGAGAAACTGAAAAGATCGCTTGATGGAGAGAGAACTCTGAAGCTCAGATGCTGAAATTAATGCAAGCGTCATGCGCTTCAGTCTATGTAGTAAACAAACCCGCACGTCTCTGCCATTCATTAATTCACACAGAGACGCGCAGAACACGGATTCATATTTCAAGCAACATTTGCGGCTTAACATTTACAGATACTGGTCCATATGGAGATTTGATTTGATTAATTTATGCTAACTTTGACAAATTCTATGACTATCCATATTAAAATGTAGTAAGTTTCATTTTCATGACTGGATTTTGAGATTCCGTCCTCATTTTCTGCTTCGCGGAAATCATAGCGCTGAACCAGGTTTGAACGGGACCTCGGTACTACCGGTACTTAAAGAAACCTGGTACCGTCACATTTAAATTTTTTTAGTACCGACTTGGTACCGAAGTACCGGGTCTTTTGACAACACTATTCCCTATAGCTCCTCAAAGTTATCTAATACTTCTTATTAACCAAGTCTCTATTTATAAATTCAACATCTATTTATTTTTGCCGTTCTTAAGGTTGTTAAGGTTTTTTTGCATTTCCAAATAATATTCATTCTTAATAAATAAATTGATAATTATATGTTAATAAAATTATTTAATCAATAAATTAATACTGAAAAATGAATTGAAAAAAAAAATAATATTATATTATATAGCATGCTGTTATATGAATTCAATTGCTATATTCAATTTAAATTATATTTCTTATATTTCTATATGTCAAACTACAGATAAAACGTATTGTTCACAAATATTAATTCATATATTGATACTTAAATATTGAAACAAGAATTTTTATTTCAACAACTATACTTCATTTTATATTTAATTTTTATTTAAATTATATTCATTAAGATTCAAACAAAACATTTTTCATAAACAGTAATCAATATATAAATAATAATAAATGTTAAATATACATACATACACACACACACACACACATATATATATATATATATAAGTGCTGTCAATCGATTAATCGCAAAGTTAATTTCGTTAACTAAGACGAGGACGAAAAATATTCGTTAACGAACATTTTTTTCTGTGACTAAGATGAGATGTTGACCAGCTAAAAATAATCCCTGTCTTCGTTAACTAGACGAGACTGGACTATAATTTTATTTGAGGACTACCGGACATTCAAAATGCATCCTATAGGCTATTGTATTTCAAAATATGCATCCCTGCATATAAATATAGCAGCCGCAGTGGATGGATAGACTAATAAAACGCGAACTTGTGATCAGAAACAATGGCCTCAGCACTCAAAGTGGTAGGGGTAAGATAACCAAACGTCCCGTTTTTCGTCACAATTCGTTGTCGATTAACTTAAAAAGTTATTGAAGGCGTGATAGGCGTAATCAAGCTGATAGAAGTGCTCTCTCTCTCTCTCTTGTGCGCACACACTCCACTTCCTCAGTTCTCATATACAGCGCGCGAACAATTCTCAGCACTGAAATACACACACAACAGTCGAAATGTTTATCGTGTAGAATATCTCACGTTAATACAGTAGGTTATGGATTAAGTGAACGTGTGTGAAAATGTAACGTTTGTCAGTATTTCATGCATGGCTTCCGTCTGAAAAGGACAGCATGCCAAATTTAATACCTATCTTTCATTAATTTTAACCAACTAAAGTTGTTAAATAAATGTATACATGTTAAGTAAAACCTATTGTATCTGAAAGGAGTTTAATTTGTATCTCTATTGTATTTGTCTTATTGTGCTTCTTTAAATATATATATATATATACAGTGTTGGGAAGGTTACTTTGGAAATGTAATAGGTTACAGATTACAAGTTACCCTGTTTAAAAAGTAATAGTAGTGTAACTTTTTCAATTACTTTATTAAAGTAATGTAACTAATTACTTTTGAGTACTTTTTGATTACTTTTCTAAATTTGTGAAAATTAAAGAATAATAAATAAAAGCATATACATCAACTTAAATACAGTTATCTAATAAGAATGTGACGTATTCTGTGTAATAAACTCCTAAACATTGGTGTTTTTTTAAACTGCTGTCTCTGTATATGATGATAGTTTTCTCAAAATAAGTAAAATGCACATGAAATGACACAGAGCAGTTATAGAAATTGTTTATGTGCTCGTGTACTCCTATATTGAGATGGCAGAGGTTGAAAACACTGCGAGCTTCAGTAGGCCTATGTGTAGTAAATGAAACCATGTCTTTGCCATTAATTTACAGGAGGGGCGGACTGGGAAAAAAATTCAGACTGGAAAATTCAAACTCATACAATCAAATTCATGGACAAAACTATTTTTTGTATGGACCTGACATAAAAAAGGTTTAAATCTTTAATTTGGGGACATGCAAAATAATTAAAAGTTCTCTCCTGAACTGCACCTTCACTTCCATTTTTCTCTTCAGTCTCTTTATTTTGCCCTGTTATCCATCTCTCTCGTGACTTTAATACTCAAGATTGAACAAAACTATACTTTACAATGCAATACTCTACAATACTACAATATCTTTGTAGAAAAATCCTAATACTGTACACGAGTCATATTTTTCCCTTACAAAAAATTACCTATTAGCCTATATAAAAGTAAAATAACCTTGTTTTTTTTTTGTTTTTTTGCAAATGGATTTGTATTTATTTTTAAATAAATACATTTGTAAAATAATTTTTGGTTATCACAGTTAAACAATATTAACCATTTTCTCTGGATTTATAGTTAAATATTAAAATGTTAATTTTCGTAAGGGTTGTGTTGTTGTCTGTCGTAGCTCCCCCTAAACCTATAAAAAAAATGATTTTTTTTCAGCTGAATTACTACAGTAACATTACAACAGATAATAATGATGTCCTTATATAGTATTTTGAGTGATGACTGATGAGCAACGTGCTGCTGCTTGATTAAATAAATAAAAAAACAAAGACAAAAAAGCATCTTTACAGATGAAACTGACCTGAAACCCTGAACAGGAGTTCTGCTTCTCTGCTCCAGCAGTCCACTCTATTCTCTCTCTCTCTCTCTTTCTCTTTCTTTCTCTCTCTCTCTTTCTCTCTCTCTCTCTCTCTCTCTCTCTCTCTCGCATTGATTACTCTGAGTCTGATCCAAACCGTTTGGCGGAGGCGCGGAGAGCGCGCGAGTCATGACTAACACTTCATGACTTATCAGAGATTTAATTATCAAATGACGGATTCGCAAATGATCGCTTTAGTACATTCGGCAGGCAATTATACAATAATGATATTAAATAGTGGGGCAAAATCGGCTGCCAGGCCACCGGGAATTGTCCCGGTTCTCCCGGTGTCCAGTCCGCGCCTGATTTCCGCACAGACACGCAGAATGTGCAAGTCATATATTGCATTTTTGGGGCTTTATATTCACAGACACTAGTCGATGTCATGTTTTGATTCAAGTGTACTGACCTACTTTTGATTTAGTCATCCAAAATGTGGCATATTCCGTCCACGTTAGGCATTCCGTTTTTATGACTGGATTCTACGAATTAGACTGTATTTCCGCATCCCGGAAATTATTAGGGCGGTATGTCTCAGAAAAGTCAGTGCAATTTGGGAAATAAATCAGTTAAATCTGTATGTGGATGTGTGTAAATATTCAAATGTAATCCCCTTTGTAATCGTAAAAAATTTCATAAGTAACTGTAATTTAATTACTCATTTTTTCTTAGTAACTGTAACTAATTACAGTTACAATAATTTTGTAATTAAATTACGTAACGCAGTTACATGTAACTAGTTACTCCCCAACACTGTATATATATATATATATATATATATATATATATATATATATATATATATATATATATACACACATATATATATATATTTTTTTTTTATAAGTCGCTCCTTTTTCACTTCTGTTAAAGGGATAGTTCACCAAAAAATGAAAATTGTCATAATTTATTCAAGATTTTCCAAATTCAGTCCTTGATTGAAATTTCTCATAAGCTTAATTGATTTGGTCTAAAGAGAGAATAATTAATGATTATTTTAATTTGAAAACTACATATAAAATAGCTAAAATAAATTTAAACTATTGACTAAAAGTAGTGACTAAAAAAAAGTAGTGACTTTTCATCGACTAAAACTATGAAAGACTCAAATGACTAAAATGTGACTAAGACTATTAAGCATTTTCGTCTGAAGACTAAGAATAAGACTAAATCAAAAATGCCTGCCAAAATTAACACTGATTAATCGCATACAAAATGTTTGTGTTTGCATAATAAATGTGTTCTGTGTCAGGGTTTTTCCTACATTGAAAAGTTTTTGGCGGCCGCCAAAATGATTTTTTGTCCCGCCAAAGCCATATTTGATCTGTAATTGGGTTTTGTGAGTGAAACAGGCTACTGACGGAGTGACGGAGAGAACGAGCACAGCGCCCCACCCCCGCGCACGCACTCTCCATCTTCAGTTCTGTCTTTGCTCTCTCTCTCACATCAAAATCAACTGATCCTAATGGTCGGAAGACCGAATACATGTTTCACGTGGTGCATTCGGAAAATATTTTTGCTGAATTACCGCTGGGTGTGAATTGCAGTCAAAACAAAATTTGCCTGATCTTTTCTTACAACTTATGACAAGCATTCCACACATGCAGCTGACATAACTTTAAATAAACGCAAAAAAAAAAAAAAAAATTAATATATATATTTATTCGATTCATTAAAATGAATGGTTAAAGCCGGAGTCACCAACCCGTCGATCGCGGTCGACAAGTCGATCTTGGAAGCATTTTAAGTCGATCGCGAAGATTTTTCAAAATCTGAGAAAAAAAAAAAAATTTTATTCATTATTATTTATTAATTTAAAATGCACCATGTGTGATCCTATTGTGTGTAGTAAATTGTGTCTAGGGGACGGAGAGGGGTATATCTGTCCAATCAATTAGCCTATAGTTTACATATAATGTCTGTAAAACTACCGCTTTCTTTATACTTTCGCCTGGCACCGCAGCGCGAGCCTCCGCTGACTGCGCGCGCACCTCACAAAACAGACGAGACATTTATACTTGACGCAACTGTTTTAGAATGAAAACCAAACCATACAACTGATTTAGACGCGGGTGCCAGTGTGATGAGATGTACTAATATCCGTCTGCTCGGGCATGATTGTTTTAGGCCTGTAATTGATTGATTATTGAAAGTGAAGTGAAAGTGAAAGTGAAAGTGACGTGACATTCAGCCAAGTATGGTGACCCATACTCAGAATTTGTGCTCTGCATTTAACCCATCCGAAATGCACACACACACAGAGCAGTGAACACACACACACTGTGAGCATACACCCGGAGCAGTGGGCAGCCATTTATGCTGCGGCGCCCGGGGAGCAGTTGGGGGTTCGATGCCTTGCTCAAGGGCACCTAAGTCATGGTATTGAAGGTGGAGAGAGAACTGTACATGCACTCCCCCCACCCACAATTCCTGCCGGCCCGGGACTCGAACTCACAACCTTTCGATTGGGAGTCCGACTCTCTAACCATTAGGCCACGACTCCCCCACGAATTGTGCCACCTATTGAGGTAATAGGTGGCACGGTTCGCTGAAAAAAAAAAAAAAAAGTTCGGTTCAACCACACACGGTTCGGCACGCACTTCTACTTAAATCTGACAAAGCATCTGTAATATAATCTGTAATATGGCTTGCTATAAATGGCATGTAAAAAACAGGGTTCAGCTAATAAATGTTTCTGTTGATCCTTGCGCATTTTGGCTTCCCAGACATTACAAATGAGAGGAAAAAAACCCTGGACAAATCATTCACTCTTGTTCAACGCGAATGCTGTATATGAGCAGTAATTTATTCCGTCATCACCTGGGTGCTGATATCTGTTTAAACTAAACTAATTTAAGCACTGTCAGTTTAAACATTTAAGAGCCAGAGGACACGAGCTCTGCGCACATATAAGCGCTCTCTGAAGTATTGTGTTTAAATGGACAAATTCACACAAAAATCATGTCAAAATGCCTGTTTTGGTAAGTATCCTACAGCAGACATAGCCAGCTGAACGTAGGCCACTGGATCAGTGCATTCTCTTAAAGTGACAGTCTTTATATTAATAGAACAGCAACAACAAAGAAATCACTCACTGCTCCCGATTAAAAAGCTTCTGTAACTTTAATAAAGAACAATCTTTAATTTATACAGTCAAATATGCGATGCTATTTTACATTTGATTACATTATTCAATTTCTGTAGCTAAAAATGAATGTAGGTCTGTAATTTGTGTGAAAATATTTTTGAAGAATTGAAGGATGACTGATGTCATAATATTTTGTATGCTAGTTGCAATAACCTGAGTATTTCCATTTTGAAGAGTTTGAAATATGTTTTAAAAGGGAAAGTGAAACAGTACATTATTGGCTTAGGCCTGTAATTGACTGATTATTGTGTTTATATACGAGTAATAAGCCTGTGGAAATACTTAATGTTATATTACTGTTAAAAATGTTTAATTATAGTTGGCAGTTTGTATAGTTATATACTATTTGTATAGTTAAATAATTTGCTAGTGACTAACAGGCAACAAGAATGTCAGAGTAGAACTTACATTGTGGCCTTTTTTTTTATAATTTTTTGCAAGTGGCAGATCTTGGTTTACATTTGGACTTTGGATGTGATCTTAGGCTCGGAAAGGTTGATGACCACTGGGTTAAAGCAATTGGTCTGCCCGTCAGTGTCTGAATCAGTGTATAACAAATCATTACTTCTTGGAAGAACATAAACATCTGAAATGAGAAAGTAAGGGTGCTGACCCCATTTAGCAAGAGTGTTTAGTAAAATTTAGCATTAATAATAAATAGGCCTATGACAATGTGTATTAAATAACCTATGAAATCATTTAAAGTTAGACTGGAGTGAGATGAAACTAGATCAAAGCACAAAGCAAGCTGTTGCTAGCTAGCTGCTAATTTTCTTACATATTATATGGTAAAAAATTACACTATTACATCTTTTAATGCTACGTTTTTAATGCTTTTTTTAATTGATATGATTATACTAAAATAATTATCAGCTCTATCAAAAAAGGATTTTATCTTTCTAAACTATGAAAGCCAGTCGTGGAAAAATCACAGCTTTTTTTGCAAAGAGGGCAAGAAAGGATGACAGTGATCATTTTTTCATTAATAAATAGGATAAGAAAAAAATCACAAACTGTTTCTTTGTATTTATTTTAAATGTAACATTTATTTTCAATATTGAGATCATGTGGGTACTAGGGTACTCTTTGCTGTGTGTGGATGACCATGTCGGTCAGCCACAACCGAAGACCAATTTTGACCCAGGAAAAACCCTGTGTGCGTGTATATATATATATATATATATATATATATAAACATATACACACACACATACATTATAAGTATATTTTGATAAATATTTACATTTATTAACTTTTTCTATATTTATATTCATATAATTTATATTATAAATAAATATATTTTATATATAAACATAACATTTTTCTGAAATATATACACGCACATGTGTGTTTTTATGTATACATAATAAATATACACAGCACACACATATTATGTAAACAAAAACTTTTAATTTGGATGCGATTAATCGCGATTAATATATACATGTGTAATAATAATGTTAATAACTAAATTAAATTTAAATTAATTTTTTACTAACATTTAAACCACAGATGAAACATTTTTTCAAAAATATTCATCAATATAATAAATTTCATAACACTTATATTAATGATTATATTGAATGTCAATTATATTTAACTACTGATAAAACACTGTTCATAGACATTGAATCAATTATTGTATTAGTATTGAAAAATATTCAAATTTTTTATATTATTCCATTATGTTAATGAATATATTCAATTTAAATTATATTTCGTATTAGAATTCCAACTACAGTAAGAAGGTTTAAATACCTCATTCCACTCGTCGTTATGATCAAATGCATCCAAGGCACCAGAGCAGCGCACAGCATATAAAACTATTACGTTTGAGCTATAAAGCGGAGCAATGTCAGTGTTATAAAGAGTGATATGAAGAGCTCATTAAACTCACCTGGTATGTCCATCAGGTCGTCCAAGCTGGGCTGTAATGGAGTCAATCCGGGCTGGATCATGTCTGCATTACTGGTGTACACTGAGATGACAGCAGTGAAAAACACTGTAAGGATGTGTGTGTTTAACACCGCCCTGTTTGGAGCATTTATTCTTTTAAAGTTCCTTGTTTTAGGGTGTGGTGTCCTTCCTGAATATATTTTATAAACTCATGTGACTAAATTTTCCATTCCTAAAATCATCTCTCATTTTTGAAATCCTAAATTAAATTCTTTAAGGCAGGGGAGGCATTAAATGTCACTGAAAGATACATATTATATTAAAATCTTATTAAAGGGGTCATGTGATGCCATTTCAAGTCTTCCTTTCTCTTTGGAGTGTTGCAAGCTGTTTGTGTAAAGATAAGATCTGTAAAGTTGCAAAGACTAAAGTCTCAAAACCATAGAGATATTCTTTATGAACATGAAGGCTTGTCCACACCTTCCTAAAACGACTCATTTAGACACGCCCCCACATGTCTACATCACTGTGTGGGAAGATTTGCATAACACCACCCAAATGTTCACGCAATGAAAGAAGTCTTGATATGAGAATGCAGATAATGACCATGTGCTGTAAGGCTCCAAAAATGTCATGTTTTACGTAGTTAAATTTAAGACTTAAGACCTTTTTAAAAACAACTAGAAAAGTAAATCAAGTTATCTAAATGTAAGTGTTTAGGACACAAAAAATGAGTTGCATTAGCAACACAAATAAAGGGAGTTTATAGTTAAAACCAACAAATATCTGCCAATGGGCTCAGAATACCTAATAAAATAAAAAATAAAATAAAGTTTTTATATCCCATTGACATCATCTCAATAAATGTATCTTGATATAAGACTGTTTAAATATTTGTATCGGAAGACATAGATACTGAAGAAGACATGCTTTTTTTTTTTTTTTTTTTTTGATGCATGCAACATTTAAAGGCATGATTTAATGAATGTAAAACTTGGAAGGGAGAATGTTCCTGTGCATATTTCAATATTAGCACAATGTGAATAATTACAAGCCACGCACCAATAACTATTGGCATCAATGATGTTAAATCTGCTATGTCGCATCTTGAAGGGCCAATACAATCTAATATTCTGGGTCTGGAATGACATGAAGGTGAGTAAATGGTTTTTGGATGGACTGTGCCTCTGTGGACTCACTGTTTTGGCGGTCTCCGCTCCAGGGACTGGGTTTCTGGGTCATGGTGAACAGCGTGTCGGAGATGTCTGACAGGAAGCAATCCAAGTCAAACATGTGCACTTCCTCTGATACGGCCTCGGGCTCTGGATAGATCTGACTGCTCCATTTCTCCAGCCCTGTCCTGCTGATAGGACTCTGTGGAAGACACCATTAGAGGAATCATTCGCTCGTACTCAACTTTAATACTTAATGTTAGAGGTTTATCACATCACTAACACTAAATAGTAATATGATGCTTTCATTAACAAACACCACTAAGAAAGGTTCTACATCTACATATGACCACAATGCAGACTGTGTTTACCAGCACAAACTATTTCTAAATAATAGAAATGCACAATAAAAAAATATAAAAGTAAATTAAAATAGTAAAAGGCAGCCAAAAATATCTGTTCAGATAAAACCACAAAATCAAATTTGTCACCATGAAATTAAAATTATTATTATTTATTTTTTAACAGAATATTGCAGTGTTTATTAGAATTTTTCTTTGCATCTCTTTTTTTTTTTTTTTTATCTCTTTCACTAAAGACAATCCCTCCCCTCCAGCAGGGTAATGGTTGTTTATTAAAACGGAAACCATAACAAAACAATTTCATTACTTGGAAAAAAAAAAAAAAACCAGCTAGTTGTCTAGGCAACATTTCTCATTTCCATTTAGTTTTAACTTTAAGTAAAAAATAACTAAAACTAAACAAACTAAAAACAAAAACTAAAACTTAATTAAAAACAGACAAGACAGCAAAGACATAAAAAAAACAAATAAAATTACAACAAATAATCCTAAAATTTTGATGAAAACAGGAAACAAATTCAATCATAATTCAAATTATTAACCAGAAATTATACCAGTATATCAATAATACTAAAATAACCCCTCTCCACATGATATGTGCAATTAGCAAATGCCCACGATCCAATGATCCAATCCATTTCCACATTTCCCTACATTTGTTCTCTTTTGAGAAGCTCTTTTACATTCTGATGAAAGATTTCTTTCCTTTAGGTGGTCAAGCACTGATGAATCTTTCAACAATACACCAGAAACCTGTATTTAAAGGCAGATTTAGATTTCATGTTGACTGACGGTTACACACACAAACACTCAGATCTGACATTTACTCACAGATTTTACTGGAAGTGCATCTGTTTGACCTGGAGAGCTGCTGTCTTGCTGGTTTTCCTACCCTGCGAGGACTGAGGCTCGTCACGGGCTGCATATTTATAAGATTAGCCACAATCAACATCGGCATACGTCTTTCCTGAAAACTACCTACATTCTGTTTTCCGCTTTCTTTTTTCTTACGCACAAAGGTGGCAGATTATAGTATTGGTACTAAAGTGTGTTCGTGTGTGTACGTGGGCCTCGGTGCTTACGTTTGAGTTATTAACAACAGCAGTTTAACGCAAATGTGTAAAAGACAGGAACCCCCTGCCATTAACCCATTATGTTTTCATTTCTCAGTCTTTTTTCTTCCTCCAGGTTTCTCCGTATCATTGAAGGCATACGGCTCTTTTGTTCCTGACCCAGTTCTCGCTGTGTGGAGGACGAGAGCAAGCACACTGCCTCCTGCTGGCACACTGACACACTGCAGCTCAGCACCAGGGCAAACCGGGACACGCCGTCCTATCTGTAGATATGACCCAGCTTCAAAGTGCATGTGTGGGAAATTTTTCATCTGTTTTATGATCCAACAGGTCAAAACAGTGCATCTGATCACTTAGTAAAGTAACAGCACACTTCTCTAGAGCACAAATGGTCAAATCACAACACCAAGTGTCCAAAACCTCTCTAAAATCAGCTAAACAGAAGATCTAGACTTAAACTAAAAAAGTCTTTGAAGTGCACTACCATTCAGAAATTTAGGGTCAGTGAGATTTTTTTTATGTTTTAGAGAGAAGTCTATTTTGCTCACAAAGGCTACATTTATTTGACCGTAAAATTATAAAATATTATTACAATTTAAAATAGACGTTTTCTATTTGAATACATTGTAAAATATAATGTGATCAAAGCTGGATTTTCAGCATCATTACTCCAGTCTTCAGTGTCCTTCAGAAATAATTCTAATATGCTGATTGGCTTCTCAAGAAACATTTCTGATTATTATTATTAAAGGTTTTTTTTTTTAAACAGTCATGCTGCTTCATATTTTCACAATTTAGTTTTGTTTACAAAAAAAAAAACAATAACAATAATTTGAACAAATTTACACATTAATACAGAAGCTGTATCCATTACATCCGACATGTTTTCCCAATGACACGCTACCAACTCTAAAATCAACTATAATTTAGAATTTTTCATTTGTGACTAATTATTTTATTGGGCTGCCAAATGTTACAATACTGTATAAAAAAAATTTAAATAAGCATTCATACTGTACACACTACCATTCAAGAAAT
This sequence comes from Carassius carassius, assembly GCF_963082965.1. Lineage (NCBI taxonomy): Eukaryota > Metazoa > Chordata > Actinopteri > Cypriniformes > Cyprinidae > Carassius > Carassius carassius. The sequence continues at coordinate 2,215,736 of NC_081759.1, forward strand.
GTATCAATGTTAAAAACTGTTGTGCTGCATGTGTTTGAGCAAACTTGTGATACATTCTATTTCTCAGGATTCTTTTCAGGAGCAAACAAACTAAAATCTTTCACAACATTATAAATGTCTTTACTGCTACTTTCGATCAGATTTAATGCATCCTAATAAAAGTAATTTATTTTAGAAAAACTGTCTGACCCCAAACTTTTGAATGGTAGTGTGCGTTGCAAATACCATGGTACAGTATATAAATGAGGTAGTCACTGAATACTGAATTAATACTGTGTTACTGTGAAAGCATCAGAATATCCACAAAGCAGCACATGAATAAACTGCGTTTAAAAGAAGTGTATGTGGGTCAGATTTGATGAAAGCCTGAATGTGCTTTTCTCTGACCGCCTCATCGAACAGACGGAAAGATCAGCACTTTAGTCAGTGAAGGCAATCGAGTGACTCATTTTCTCAGTCGTATAGCGCAAATGAATTTGCACGTTTACGTTTATTCATGTTTTTTGTACAAGGTGCATTTAATTTTCCAAACAGCTGAGGAAAGCAAAAGCGACTATTAACAGAAATGCTCTTGCGCTGTGCAAACATGACCTACTAAAGTGAATGCTTCTCTCTACGCTAACTCATAAATGATTTACACCAGGCCATCATCACAGCTGCGTTACGGCCCGTAGATATGAAAGAGACCTTCGAAAGTGTCTGAATAAGTTAAGAAATCTGTGTGAAACAGCATCTGCATAACAGCATAACATTTTGATTAAACCTTCCAAAACAGGCATAAGTGCCCCTCACTTTTTAAGCCAAAACACTTCATAGGTCCCTTGCAGATCCACAGAAGGCTCTTGATTACTCAATAAGGACTGTTTAGAAATGATTTTCTATTTCTGTTAACTGGCCACGCGAATTGCAAAATATGGTTTGTTTTATCATTCTGGATGGTATATTGATTTATCACCACAATAACCCCACCATAAAATGTGGATTCAAAGGACATCGAATCACATCGTCTTTACTGGTTGATACAACATGAAAAGGTTTAAGTGATTTCTGAACTGCACCGATT